>NW_025955339.1:0-37384 GCF_022376445.1 Fomitopsis serialis | reverse complement strand
CTGTGTCCCTGGAGTACAATGGCGATCCCTTTGAGAGGTAGAGTTCGGAGGAGCGAGAAGATGTCGATCTGTGCAAAATTGGTGAGTGTCTATGATGTTTCGACAGTGGGCTTATATTCACCAATGTGAGCTTCGCCTCTTCGATAGTCCTGCCCCAGTCATGTCCATGACCGCGATTATATATACTGAGTACCGGTACTGCCACAGTGGTTCTCATACAGCGGACTGAGGGCGCATGACGAGCTATGCACGTAAAAGTGCGCCTGTGAGCACTGCACTCGAGTACGACGGGCAGGATGTGTTGCAGCATAGTGATGGTACCATGTTCTAGGGCCTGGTCAACCTCAGGTCGGCGGTAACTATATGCATCAAGATGCCACCGCATGAAGAAGTGTCGAACCGGATGCTGCAAAGGGAGAGGATGTGATGCTGAGACGAAATCGAGCTTTCGCCAGTGACCAATGTCTGGCACAGCCGCGGAAGGCGTGGCTTCGAAGTGCAGACGGCGCAGATTTGGGAAAGCGCGGGCCATGACTTGTAGATTGACTGAATTCCCGTGAACGAGGTTGAGTTCACGAACAGCACGCCAAACCGTGTGTGGTTCGAGCTCCTCTACGATGTCTAAGCCTCCATTCAGGCTCAAAACCTCCAGGGTTTCAGTGAAGTTGCTTAGAAAGCGATCATCCCCGGAGGCATAATCGCCCCACCACCTCTCATCCGTCTCTTGATCGTTATGTTTGATGATGCAAAATTTGACTTTCCTGGGGCGACTCTGCATATTAGAGAGAAGGCCGAGTGTCGACTCGTCGGCGCGATAGAAGCAGACCTCTTGGACACACGGGAGACTCGCTATGGCATCTACGAGCTGTGGTACATCATCCAAGATGGTTTCTGTGTAGTCGATGGAGATCTTGCGTAGTTCCACTGCACCTCGAATGACATCCGCGAGCGGTCCCGCAAGAGTGAAGTTGTACGTCGGCTGTTCGGTGCCTGTGCCACCGTGACATCCCCCCCATTTGACGCAGAAAGCCTCTTTTCCGAGGGTAAGAGCCTTGAGCTTCCGGAGGCGATGGGACGCGTGCGGCGAGTCGAGCATGTAAGCGCGGAAACCCTTGAAGAGCTCCGGGCAAGCGAGTGATGACCGTTTTGCGCCCTGTAAGCATAACCAAGGAAGCGGGAACTCGACTTCCTCCAAGAAATGCGACATCGCCAGGTTGTGGCCGTCGCGACAGGTCATGGAGAATTGGAGGGCGTCGTATGGGTTGCCGAATGACAAGACGATATCGAGGACGTCCCAGTTCAACGCAGAGGGACTCATGGTGGCCGTCGTGGTCAACCGGTCTGTTCACATGTGGCATGGTCACGGTTGATCAGTCCGCCGACTTCGCGATATGTCCTGAAGTCCAGCTCACCTGTCCGCAGAAACTGCACAATGTAGATGGAGTAGTGGAATGTCAGCGCAGACGCGTCGAGGTAGAGGGAGACGAGGGAGACGTCAAGCCCATTTGCCTGAGCAACCGATTAATATGAGACCACCTATCACCTGAAGCTTGAAGCTTGAAGCTTGACTGCAGGGGAAGGTGTGGTCGCCATCGTGGAATCGGACTTCCTGATTCGGAACGAATCCGCCACATCCGTATTTGGTTATTTGTGACTTGTGCACAAACTGCCAATGCCATGCCTCCACGACTCTGCGCTCTTTGCAATGATGCCCGTGCCATCCTGAAGCGGCCAAAGACCGGCCAGCAGATATGCAAGGAGTGTTTCTTCTGGGTCTTTGAAACCGAAGTTCATAACACGATCACCGAGTCGAAGCTATTTAAACCTGGAGATCGCGTGGCTATTGGCGCATCCGGTGGCAAAGGCGAGTTTCCGTGGATCCTACAATAGTTCGTCGACATGAGGAAGCTGATTGCGTTATGCATAGACTCTACGGTGCTCGCCCATGTCATGAAAACGCTTAATGACCGTTATGAATATGGATTGGACTTGTTCCTCTTGTCTATCGACGAAGGAATCACGGGATACAGAGACGATTCATTGGAGGTAAAGTGGAATGCTAGGCTAACGAAATGCGTGTCTTACCCTCTCGTCTTCACAGACTGTAAAGCGAAACCAGCAGCAGTACGACATGCCGCTCAAGATCCTTTCTTATGACGAGCTGTACGGATGGACGATGGACGCTATCGTCTCGCAAATCGGCAAGAAAAACAACTGCACTTTTTGCGGGGTCTTCCGTCGTCAGGCGCTAGACCGAGGCGCTGCCTCGTTGCACGTCGACCACATCGTCACTGGACACAACGCGGACGACATCGCGGAAACGGTGCTCATGAACAGTCAGTTGATACGCCATGACATAGTATGACTAGAGCTGACACCATGATATCAGTCATGCGCGGAGACATCGCACGGCTTGGCCGCTGTACACTGATTTGTACCCAGGGCGAAGACACCATCAAGCGTTCGAAGCCCTTCAAGTACGCGTACGAAAAGGAAATCGTGATGTGAGTACCGTTGCTATCGGCATCCCCTTCACGGTGACCTTAGGGGCTCCCAGGTATGCCTACTTCAAGAAGCTCGACTACTTCTCGACAGAGTGTATCTACTCGCCAGATGCGTATCGGGGCCATGCGCGAGCTTTTCTCAAGGACCTAGAAGCCGCAAGACCAAGTGCAATCATCGATATCATCCACTCAGGGGAGACCTTCGAGGTGAAGCAGGAGGTGAAGGCTACGCAGAAGGCGCAGCGTGAGTCGCTGAGCCTAACTGTGCGAGGAAGGGCATCTGACGAACCACCCTGGACAGAGACATGCAAGCGATGCGGTTATATGTCCAGCAACGAGCTGTGCAAGGCGTGTACCCTACTCGAGGGTTTGGAGAGGGGCATGGCCACTGCTACAATCGTGCGTCGTTTCTCTCATTTTGTTTTTACGTGCTAAGTATAGGTTTCCCAGACGGAGCGCGCGCGCAAGAGACTCGACGCTGAAGGTCCGGCTCCAGACAGTCTACGCACCATACCATTCTTCCAGCAATTACGCGGCCCACATCCGTCAGTCGCGCTAGAGATGCCGACATGACTCGCAACCCTCGCTATACCAATATTTTGCCTCTGTAGCCTTAGGTGAGTTGCCCCCACCCGCTCGGATGGCCGAACTCTCGGAATGCTGTGATCCTCACGCTGCGTCTAGTCATTCTGTAGCAATTTCCCGGTGTGCCCCGTTGCTTGAGCTGTGTACCGCAATGTAATCCGGTCCTTGGGGTTGCCCCACTGACTTTCCGATCGCCTAGCATAACTCAGGTTGCCGCCGGTTTCCTCGGTCGGCGTGCGTAAGTGCGGGGCATCGACAGCGTCAAGGGGGTTTCTTCCTTCCTCTATGTCACACAGCATGTCTCATCTTTACCCCTCACACCTCCGCAGAGGTCGACCTGCACGTGCTGAGTTTCGTGCGTCGGGTCGACGCGGGTGACGTGGCGGCGGCGTCGAGATGTATCCGGACGTGAGCGACGTGCTCTGGACGTGCAAAACGCGCTCCGGGTGTCGGATGCGTGCGTGGAGTCGAGGGCGCAAACCGACCTCAGGCCTATTCACAAGAACAGAGGTATGACATGTTCTCGCTGTCTTCCCCCGTGTTCTAAGTTGGTCCCAAGTTAAGCGTTCCGCTTAGACGCTAGACCCAGATCAAGATCATCGCAACCCACGCGATCTGCGCTCGATTGCAGATGCAACAGATTGGTTCGGATGACGATGGTTACCTCGTCAAATCGAGGGATCTCGCGTACACTACCAGGATGGGGCGGCATCCTCTGCGGCCGGAAACGTTGAACGAACACGGCATGGCCGCCTCGAGTGCCGTATGACTGACGACTTCTACTGCCGTCAAGATAGCGCCGACGTACGGACTTTTTTTCCTCTTCCTCTCGGTGACTTAGGGCGATGCCCGACTTCAATCTTTCGTCGGTACGTTGTCGACTTTGTCGGGGCCGCGAATCTAATGTCGATGGAGTCACCGTAGGGAGAGAATTCACTTCCGAGCATTTGTCATCGCCTTTGTGGCACCCTCAGCAGTAAGGTGAGTTTGCGCTCTGTGCTCACTCAGACGGTGCGGCGACCGTCGGCTTTCGGGCATGCTCACGCAGTAGACATCGAAGAATAGCACGCTCCACATCCTATCCTCAGCAATGTTGGCTCCGGCGCTGCGAAGTAAGTTCCGTTCAGTACGGCAACTGATGTGCGTCGGCTCAACGCTATGACGCATCTGCGCTTGTGTCGGCCTTGCCATAAAAGGAAATAAGCGCCTTACCTTGCGTTGCAAAGGTCGAGGCTACTGTCGCGGGGCTCTACATTTGGCCGAGCGAGCCTATCACCGCGGAGTCGGTCAGTGGAGAAAGCGTACAACTGGCACGGTCTCTCAGTCATCGTGAGTCCCCCAAATTCCGCTACAGGCCGTCTACTGGCCTCGCCTTACCAAACCCGACGTCTGACAGAGCATGCGCGCGAAAGCAAGACGCCGTCGCGCACTGCCCCTGCTCCGAGTTGAGAGAAATACGCGTACACCTGTAGAGATTTTGCGCTCGAGGATGAGTATATGAAGGGGCGGGAGCGGCGAGCTCAAACCGGCAAGTACTGCATCCCCCACTCGTACATCGCACTGAATGGCGTCCACCACAAGAGCCTGCTTTAGGTGCAGGTATGTCATTTATACAACGCTCCTTGAACTACGCTGTCTAATGGACCCTTTCAAAGGCAAAAGAAGCTGGTGGGTCTCCTCGATGTAGGCTCGAGTGTGCAAGACGAACTGACTACCATGCAGAGATGCGACGCTGCGCGCCCGACGTGCCAGCAATGTGTTAAGGCTAACACACCGACGGAGTGCGTATATGGTCAAGGCGCAGAAACATCGGGAATCCAACTGCTCGAGGAACGGATCAGTCGACTCCAGGGACGTATCAGGTTTCTCGAGAGCAACACTGCAGGACCAGTATTGCTACACGATCCGTATCCTCAAGCCCGCACCAGTCAGTCAGCAACACCGGCTAACAGAGAGCGTCGTGTACTTCCCCCTGCTACGACTCAGGCTTTGTAAGCCGTATTAGCCTTTGTTCTGTTGATTAGAAATCCTCTTCTGACGTGTCATGCAGAATGCGGTCGTTCTCTAGCGGTGCTTCGCAGGTTGGATTTTTCTTGCACGTGTCTCGCTTCTTGCAGCGCACGTCGGCTTTGCCCCTGTCCACGTCCCCCACGCATGCATCGACTCTCATCAATGCGGTCTATCTCCTTGGCGCCTACTTTTCCACGGACATCAATTTACAAACCCTCCAGGAAGACTTCCTGGCATACGCCATGGAGGATCTCTCGTCTACGCTCGTAGACTTGCAGCCGGCCGCGATCATGGACGTCTTGCAGGCCGAGGTGCTCCTCGCGTACTACTTTTTCTGCAACAACCGCACTGTCGAGGGTGTCTACCACATGGACGCTGCCTCAGCGATTGTGCTCGCGAGCAGGTTGCACCAGATCCGCAGTGCGCGCTATGCAGCGGTGGCGGGCGACGCTTCGTCTAGGTACCAGCTCACCCCGCCTACCGACCCCATCGACGAAGGACAGCGGATCAATGCGTTCTGGGTTACGTTCATACTCGACCGCAACTGGTCCATCGCGCTAGGCAGGACGACCGTTCTCACCGACGACGAGCCGAGGGGCACCGAGATTGACACTCCGTGGCCACGGTGCATCGAGATGTACGAAAGTGTAAGTGAGCGGTACGCGGCGTCCATGTTCACTTTCGCTGACATGCACCGTGGATACAGAACCCGTCTCCCGAGGGCATGCGCAGCTTGCGCACCGTCCAGACATTCCTCTATGACCCCGTTTTCTCGAACGACGCACAGAGCCCTGCGGCCATGCACGCGAAAGCCTCGGTGCTGTACAGCGCCGCCGCCCGAATCGCCGCTCAGTTCGGCACTAGTAAGAGCAATCTCCACACGAATCACCCTCGTCGTTGACTTTCGCTGACTTTATTATCGTACTGCTGAACTTAGTGAACAACGTGTTTCCTACGGACTGGCAAGAGTTGATCAACCGTGTTGCGCAATTTCAGCAGGCTATGCCATCGATGGACCGCATCCACCCCGCGCGACAGGATCTCTACATCAAGATATTGCTCATCAGCCTGCTCGTGCACTGTGCGACCATAGAGCTGCACCAGCCCCTCGAGGTGCGAGGTACTGGGATCGTGCCGAACTCTAGGAGCCTCACTGCCGCTCTCGCTGCCGTGGACGTGCTGAGCCGCATCAATATTGGGGGGATAGCGCACGTCGATCCGATCGTTGGCGTAAGTCGATCAACTCTCGTAGATACCGGCCGTGCTTACTTACGTCGTTGTGCAGTTCTTGCTTGTGTCTGTTGCACGGGTCCTCGTGCGCGCGCTCATATCGCTTAGGCAGGATGCGGCTGCTGTCGGATCTAGCGAAGAGAATCGACTGCTGGTAGCCCTGGCCCACATACGGTACGCGCTTGAGACGTGGGGCGAGCGGAACGCATACATCCGTGCGTGTCCTTCTTGTGTTCTTTTGGCAAAACCTGACATAGTCACGCACCATACAGGGTCCCAGCAGACTGCGCTCGCCGACGCGACGCAAGGAATATAATCCCCAAACCCCTGCTTTCCGAGATTGTCACTTGTTTTATTCTTTACCGTATAGCTCACTGGGTGATCTTAATAATGACGCTGTCGTGTTCTGATATAATCATCCTATGTACACATCGCTGACCCTGTTTTCCAATCTCTGCATCGTATCACTTAACTTACATGTTTTGTACGCCGTCAGTCTGCTGCTAGATCAGTCACTATCGTATATTATGAATTCCGAATACATCACGTACTAGACTCGTTCACCTTTGTAGTTACTGTGCTCAGTATGCAATGCATGCCCAGCGTTGAGCCAGCGTCATCTTTTTTTTTAGAGTAGCAGTGCAGATGCTACGTACTTACTGGGCAGTTGGTAATCTCGCTCAAGACCCTCCACACGTGGCGATGCGGGGTTTGTGTCGAACCTACTAGGGCAGTTGGCAGAAACGTGATGGGGGTGCCCAAGGGGTGCCGGTCCCACCATGGCCTCGGCGCCTTAGATGACCGTCCTCTCCCCCACTCAAAGAGGGTTTCTTTAGGGTCTGCCTGGGGGAGACTAAGTAGCCTCGGCGGCTCACACCGACTACCCGAGCCCGACTGCCCGAGACTACTATTCTCTCGATGCCATCGCATCCAGCGTACAGTAAAATGAACTTGTCAGACCCGTCCGATGGATGAGCAGGGGACGGAGGACGCATTACTCAGGGTGAGCATCGAGCGACATCGAAGAGAAAGTCGACTTTGCATGTAATGATTGAAGGTGATTCATTGACCTTTACTAATACGCAACTCTTAGTAGCCGTGGGAATATCAACGGTAATTCCCATTTTTGGAATCTATATCAGCCTCCTGCTGTAGCGTCCGAGTCGCGATATCGATGTTAAGTTACGAGCTGATGATGTCTACCACTCAAGATCTCTTAATTGATCTGAACCCGCTCTGCTCTCGACTTTCGGATCTGAGTACTATGCGGAAACACGCGGCTGCGACGAGGGATATTGAAGTCCACATCCGGAGTAAGTACACTCCAGTGCGACGAAGTAAGTGGTCCCAGTCAGACCTGTCCGCGATGTAGTGTGTAACTACTCATCGGCCGATGTCTTCTCCAGGGAATCATGCTGTTATCAGCCACACGAGCCGGAGCCTCTAGTAGCGCGCGTCCAGCGCTCCGGTGTAGCTGAGGCTTGTGATGCAATTTGTCAAGAGGACTTCACAGGAACGGGCGTTCGTAAACTCCCAATGGCGGCCATACCTAATTTAGACAGGTACACTTCCTCGGCCACTCCGCCTCTGTCACGGAAACGGTGGACCACCGACGACGCCAAAGTTCATGTCCTCGATGATCGGTCGGCGACGACAAAAGACGTTTACTCCTCAGCTATGTTCTGCGACAACCTACTTCGTTGCTTTACGAATGTAGAGGTAGTCAACACCGTGCGTCGCGCGTCCACGCCTAGGAGTGGCATGGCCGGTTGCATTCCATCGCATAGCCATAACTCCAGCATGGAGGTATATGTACGAGCCAGGATGCAACATCTGTGGTCGGCAGGTGAACACCAATCTACTGAACAAAGTCCATGTCTTCTCACATTCGAGCGTGTCTACGGTGCAGGTGAGTAACATGTTCTGTTTCAAACGCTGTGGCACACAGCTGATACTCTTCACAGGCGTAAGAAGATTGTGAGTATCCACCATCATCACCTATCAGACCATCTCACGTGTCGTGACCACTTTGCAGAGGTGCGATGGGGTCCGTCCGACGTGCTACCAGTGCGAGAAGGCCGGTGTACACGACGACTGCATCCACGGCGGAGAGTCCAAGTTTCACGGGGCGCAGCTTCTCGAGGACAAAATCAGTCAACTCAAGTCGCGGATCGCTCAGCTCGAAGGCAACACGTCAGGTCCTGTCCTCCTACACGACCCGTACGCACTTTTTCACAAACGGCAACAAGGACGGTCTGTACGCAGCAGAAACCGTCAAGAAGTTCCAGTGGAAACCTTACATGCCCTGTAAGTTGATCCCATCACTGTGTCTCGCACTTTATTTTGGCTCTGACGATGATATAGCGTGCACTGCTTCTCAGGAGCGGCATCCCAGACCGGTTTCTTCTTTCACGTTCCTCGCTTATTCCAAAGGATCTTTGCGCAACCAATAATCAACTTACCGAGGCACGCGCGTGCGTTGCTGAACGCGGTTTGTCTGGTTGGGGCGTACGTGTCGGTTGATGGTCGCCTCCAAAGCCTCCAGGCGGATTTCCTCGCCTCCGCACTGGAAGACCTCTCGGCAACGCTGGGAGATCTGAGCCCACCCGCCATCCTGGACGTGTTGCAGACGGAGATTCTGCTCGCGAACTACCTCTTTTCCTGCAACCGCCCCTTAGAAGGCGTCTATCACATGGATGCCGCCTCTGCCATGGTGCTGGCAAGTGGCATGCACGAGCTCGGAGGCGCGCGCCAGACTCTGCCAGCAGACGCGCAACTTTCGAGGTACCAACCTCCGCCGCCTGTGGATCAAATCGAACAGGACGAGCGGGTCAATGCGTTTTGGGCGATGCTAGTGCTCGACAAGTGTTGGTCGCCGATACTGGGCCGCACGCCTATTCTTCTAAACAACGGTCTCGAAATGGGGCCGGCGGATGCAGAAGCACTGTTCAACGTAAGTGTCGACGTGGGAGTGCTACAACATTGACGATTAATCGTAGCTACGCAGCAGTCTCAGACTCAGTTCGGCTCACATGCGGTCGCCGTTGAACAAGACCCTCTGAAACTGCACGCCAAAGCGGCTGCGATCTACTGCTCTGCCACTCAGGTCTCGGCTCAGTTCACAAACGGTGAGCAGAACAATTTGTCCGGTCACCCGCGAGACACTGATCATTTGACACTCTCAGATGTGGCCGCTTATGTATTGGGTTCGACCGACCTCGACGACCGCATCATGCGGTTCCAGGCAGGGCTACAGACCCTCAACGCGATTCATCCTACCAGACAAGATCTGCTCAGCAGACTGCTCCTCGTCCACATGCTGGTCAATTGCGCGACCATACAGCTGCACAAGCCGCTCGACCTGCGAGGCAACGGGATAGCGTTAGATAGCCAGACCTTCGCAGCCGCGTGCGCCGCTGCAAACGCACTCAGTCAGATCAACGTTCGCGCGCTCACGTTCATCGACTCGTCCATCGGGGTAAGCGGCATCCTCGCATCCTTGCAACCGCCTGTCTTACATATGCATGTCTAGTTCCTACTGCTCTCCGTGGCGGATGTTCTTGTTGGCGGGCTGAGGCTTCTCAGGACAGACCCCGCCACGTCGATGCCCGCAACCGCGAACGAACAGAATATCTCCATCGCCCTTGCGCAGATACGCTTTGCCATGACGACTTGGGGCGAACGGAACGCGTACATCAGTACGTCTTTACTTGACTTACCCTTCCACATCAAGCATCTTATTTCTCAACCTCCACGCAGAATCACAGCAGCACCTCCTTCTCAGGGTGCTCGAGGTCGTCTGAGATCGTTTGATTTAACTTATGTACTACTTCCACGTTTCCTCGGCTATGTTGTATGGATGTGTGACTAGATCCCGACTGAAGCTTTCTGAGCGATCCGGTGGCTGTGAGTTTATGCTGTACTTGTACGAAGTGTATCGATATCTAGAGAGGGCGACATACTAACCCGCCCACAATCTATGCATACCACTTGTCTGAACAGTACCAGGTACTTGCTGAGCGCTGGACCATGACAGTGTGATAATCTATGTTTAAGTCGGAGGGTCTCAAAGGGTCCGCCAGCGTTCAACACCTTGCCGGGGAGACGTCGTACTGTATTATGAGGTCTATGAACAAATCCTACAGCAAGTTATCAATAACGGCAAGTCCATGTATATCATGTTGTAAAGTCCTCACAATCGGGCATTCAAACTGATGCAAGAACGGATTCGGAACGTATTGCTGCTTTAGTCCACATGGTCCAAGACCTCCCGCGCCCTTTTTACGTAGAGCTCAAACCGCTCCTCAAAACCTGTGCATATCCGTTCCGCGACACCGAGGCTCGACGGCACTTTATCGGCAGCGACGGCGATGGAGATCCCGCCAGCATACGAGATGATACCCATTCCGATTGTGCCTGTACGACGCCACGGCGAAAGCGTGGTCAATGCACATTACGAGCAAAGCAGTCTGGATAGACTCACCTTTACCGCCTTGAGGAGGGAGCACGGTCCATTTGAGCACTTCCTTGCCTTGCAAGGTGATCGTGCTGTTTGCGGGGCCAGGAACGCTGAATGCATCCGCGTTGTTAGCAGCCCCTCTGAGATGAGTTTCCGCATCTTACTTCGTCAGAACAACAGGGACTGTACAGACGTGAGTAAAGGTCGTCGAGCGGAGGCTACACAGGGCTTACATGATTGCAACAACGTATCATATATCGGCTTCATCAGCCATTTGTTACACAGCTCCTTGAGTTTCGGAATCGGTTCCGCCAGCAGGGATAGGTTGAGCAGTGCAGGAAACTGACCCGTCAACTGCAGGATATTGAAACACATCCTCGGAAGCAGGCTGCGTTTCAGGATAGAAAGCTCTCTACGGCACTGATGGATGTGTGCGTGAAGCTCGCGTATTGTGACATCCTTAGAGAGGTTTGGCGACGGGTTCAAGTCCACCTTGGACCCCGTCGATAGGTTCCTCATCGACCAGTCGCCAGGAGTGCGTATGCTCATCGGTCTATAGCCCCGATCAAAATGAGCGCCCAGCGCGAGGTCAATCCGACTGGCTGCTTACATGAAGAATCCAATCCTAGGCGACGGGGGTACCGTCCTCAGCCTGCGCTTTTTCTGCTCCCAAAGGCCGTTCAGCTGGTTCGCAGGCCTGGACGCGATCTCCTTCCCGAGCACGTCCGCCATCACCGCGCATACGACGTCGTTCAGCGTGACGTGCCCCGTCTTCGTGCGTGCCTTCTCGCGCTGTTCCTTCGGAACGCCAGCGACTGCGCTACCGGGCTTCGCGCCAGAGAACGCCTGCTGGCAAAGCTTGACGTCCTTGATGCTGAACACGCGCGAGCTGGCAAACTCCCGCTCCGTTACGCGCGGGCCCGGCTGGGGCCCTGTAAGCATGCCGACGCGCCAGCCTGAGCAGGCCCTAATGGGGGAGAGAGCAATCTGGTGCGCGGCTTGGTAGACACTCCAGAAGAGGCCGACGAACGTCGAGACAGCGTATACAAACCAGAACGCACAGGCCATGATGAGTTCGAGCAGTGGTGCGGTCCATGTATTCGTCGCCAGCAAGTCGAGCGGTCGGAGAGAGCGGTGGAGCTTGGAAGGTAGTACCTTTCCTCGCTTCGCCGCATGGAGGTAGTCCGCCGCCGAGTCCATCTTGCGTACCAACTCGTCGTGATACGAAGTGATGTGGAGCTGGCTGAAACCGAATCCTTGACCATCTGCGAGGGCGTGGTGACTACGGAGTGTTGGGACGGCTGCTGAGAAAAAATAGGGAATGGACACACCCTCTCATGATCAATGCACTCTCAGCGTCGGTCTCGTCCCTGTAGTTCTCAACAAGTATGGCCTCCCACAGCGGGTGCTTCAGGTCCCACTCTTGAGCAATGACCTTGCCCATCTGATACAGCATCTCAGCATCACTAGCAAGAAGAAACACAGACAATGGAGCAGAACCCACGAACCAAATCATTCAATTCGTGTTTCCCGGCCGGTTCCGGGAGACTGACGGCGTGAATGTGATTCTTGAGGTTGAAATCTGGGTCCTCTTCAAAGCGGGCGCCGTGAAATCTTCTGAGTACAGACGTTACCCGTTGCTTGTACTTCGGGAACTTCTCGGACTGGCGTTGCGCTGCCTGTATGATGCATCAGGGAAAGCAGTTTTGTATAAACGAGCGGACGCACTGAGTATAAGTCCTCCAACGTCAACCTTCCCTTCAGGGTGTATGCCGAAGTGCACACCTATCATGCGCAATGAGTAGACACGACGCGATAGACTAGAACGATGCGCTTACAGGGTTGAAGTCGGTAACGTCAGCCAAGAGGAACCACAGGTTGTCCATCCCGCCAATCGATTGCCGTCGCTCTTGAAAGTCTCTGCAGAACCAGTTGACACCCAGAAGTATTGTCTTCATTACCCGTCCTGTGAAGCCATCGGAGTCACGCCGGAGGCCAAGGAGAGACCACTGCGCCTTGTGCTCTACATTCAAAGCACGACCATTAGTGCCGACACCAAAACTGCCAGGAATCCTGAGACAACGGTCTTCGACCATCTTGGGACTTGTGGGATCGTACAGCGAGGGAAGGGAGTGTAGAAACCTGACCTCGCACAACTCATATTTATGTTGAAGGAGAATGCGATTAGTATCAGGTCAAAGGACTCCCCAAGCATACCACCGTCCAGCTTTCCTCATGACCCTGTGGACCGCCCCGCGGACGCCCCAGGTCGGAGTGATGTGTGGCCATACTTGAAGCCACTGCGCTCGGAGGTCTGATCGACTCTGATGCGACATACGATGTCCTAAGTGGCGACCTCGCGCACGCAACAATTCGACGCGGTCGCACGACGCGGCGCAGTTCTCTGCGATCTGCGGATTGACAGACTGTAGTTGCATAGCTGTCGGCGACAACGCCCAGACTGGCAGAGTGGACGCTTATCAAATCAAAAACTCTGACGCCGTTAGTCGGACTCGACGCACGTTGAGCGGTACATACTGATGGCTCAGAGAAGCACTAAGATTCCTCGCAGACGTGTGAGATCGAGAATCATACGCACTGCTGAAGGAAAGTCAAGGGATTGACAAATGAACGGATCATACAAAAACAAGGAAGCAAGGCACAAGAGATCGACAGACGTTGTGCAACCCTAGAGCAACGTTTCATACAAGGTTCGATGCGCAGCGGCGGACACGTAGTGCACTTGCTGTAGCGTTCCCGGAGCCATTCGCAAGAGTGAGATCATGATGGTAATGTCTGTTCGAACCAGGATATTCGGCAGAGAAGTTGTCCTTCATGTACACAACCGCCGGGTGTCCCATCGTGTTCGAGCTGTTCTGTGAAACATAGTACTGTTCCGGGATCGTGCACACCATGTCTTGTCCAGGATTCAGGAGCCAGTACTTGTGCCTGTGCGCCATCAGCCAAGCGCAGCTATGACACCAAGCTGAGGTAAGCGGACTCACTGTTTGAAGAGCATGTAGAGAGCTGTTGCAAGGAGCGACCCGAGGCCGTCGCCAACCCAGTACTTGCATCGTAGTTAGCCACCCGTGGCAAATCCGCGTGGGTCTAGTATACACTCACCACCCAATGACCGCTATATGGGAATCCCGTGACGACGGCTGGTCCGAACGCCCGCGCAATGTTCATACCCGCACATGTGTAGTACACCCCCCAGCTAAAGACGAGGCGCACATCAGGGCAGAAACATGCACACAGTGAATCCTACTGACAGATGGCAGACGAAGCCAGTGAGGCCAATCCCGACCTTGAGAAATGAGAGGCTAGTCAATTGTCAGCATAACTCTTGTCGTTTGTAAAATCTCACTGGAGCAAAAGGCGTAGCAACATGCTTCTCTACCGCCAACATAAGTACGGACAATACCAGTGCCGCAGTGATGAACATCTCTATGAACACGCCCTGGGCAAGATTGACGCCATTTGCCAACACAGTGCTGAACACTTCATTAGGGACGGGTCACAAGCTACAATTAACACTCACTTCGACAGCAGCGGACCCGGTGTGAGCGCAAGAACGATAGCCGCAGCCGCGATACCCCCCGTGAGCTGAGCAAAACAGTAGAGAACGAAGCGCAAGGGGCCGATGACTCCGTTCAAGAAGAGAGCCAGGCTGATGTTAGGATTGAAAACGCCGCCGCTAGCCCGGTAGAAGATCCAGACAGAGATGAGTAGACTGAACCCCATGGATAGCGCGATGTATAGGTCGTGCAGAATCGCGGAGGGTGCGGAGGGGTCCATAGCCAGTTCTGCCTCCGCTGCCTGTATCCCCCCAAATGCCAAGAGCAAGAAGAAAGTCGTCCCCAAGAACTCGAGGATAGCAGCCTTGACATCGGCTTGCCAATTATCAAACAGCCTTTTGAACGAGAGTTTCGGTTGCGACATGATGTAGCAGTAGGTGGTTCGTCTGCTGAGCTCAGCGTTGGACAGAGTGAGGGCCGGGATGTTGAGGGTATACGGAGGTACAAGAGCCGTGCTTAAAGACTGGCAAGAATTGTGCCAACCTCATTTCTGTCTTGACTCGTAGTCGCGGCAGACGTATTAAAGCTGACCGAGCGGTGGGCGTGGTCAAGCCGCGACGGTGTCTGCACCTATTAAGATAGCGGACACCAGGAACAACCCCCCTTACGTAAGCGCTTATGTCATACATTCCCACCGCCAAATCTTGCCTTGGGAGCAAAACGAACATAGGCGCCCATGGACGAGCAGCAGGAGGAGGTCAAGGCTAGCGGGCGAAGCAATATTTCATTGACTAGTAGACACTGTACTAGCCGAATTATGCTTCTCTAAGAATTCCTTCTTCAACTTCGCAGCCATGCTTGCTGGTAAAGTCCGATGACCGTGATACTTGCGGTTTGTCCAGTATGCCTCGGCACCATCAAGGCCTTGCGAGTATGCTGATATAAAACGTGCAGAACGATTTGCATATCTAACAAGGTGTAGTCTCTTCAATGAAACAATACTATAGAATGCAAGACTACATACCGCACGATCTGTAGTCTTGAAACATCATCGAGGCAGGCCTTGACATTTTCCCTCATTTCATTGATGTCAGATGTCTTCGGGCTCTGTCGGTAACGGAGCTTCGCTGCACCCCAGTACTGTTCAATGAAGTTGAGCTCGGGATGGAACTTCGGATAGAAGTCACAGATGTGGCCCCGAGACTCTATGTACTCCTCTAGCTGTGACTTCTGCGACACAAAGTCTGGCTGAACAAACAAGAGTCGTCGGCAGCAGCAGTCAGTACGCCCCGACTCGCACTTGAATCCATCGCATTGGGCCTTCAGGCCACCATCTGGCCACAATCCACGTTCGCGGATGATGATCTCCATCCCTTTGAACCATCCTGGCATATTTGGATGATCGAGGGAGAAGTAGAAGTCCTGCGGCTCGCCGTTCGGGAGCAGGCCGAGACGCATGCGAGATCCGCCTTTCGGAAGCCATGTCGCAGAGGGGTTCTTGGGCATGTACCTCGCAGACAGTGCATCCGGTGCCCGTCTTTGGTGACTAGGCGCATTGTCGAATAGGAACAGCCCTGTTGCAAAGCCATTGGTCTTCTCTTCGAAAATATCGATCGCCGTGTCGACCTGTGCGAGGAGATCCTCTGCTGTGAAATAACCTTGCCGGTTTTTTCCAGCTTCAAATAGGACTCTTGCTTCCCTAAGGCGGAACGTGAGCATGTCTGATAACAGTAGATAGACGAACTCACTGGTCTCCGTGTTGTAATCGGCCCCACTCAATGGTCAAAAAGTCGGATACCATAAGCGATGATCCTTCACCCTTGCGGACAGGTTTTGCACGCTCTGACGCATGCGTCCACTTTGTTTTGCGACGATCGTGTGCGTAGAAGGTTGATTCATCTTGGGTGTTGCATATGAGGCGGAAAGGACGGCCACCAGGAATCGGGAATCCCTGAGGAATTCTCTCAACATTCCCGTTGTTGTCATAAATTACCATCCGCTTCTCGTACTCCGTCCAACGGTCAATAAACGCACGGCGATACTTGACCACATCCTCTCGCTCATGGCCATCGATGTACATTCCGTTTGCAAGCTTCTTGTATCGCCAGTCTAGTTTGTGCAGCCACCGCCGAGCCGTCCGTTCCGAAATCGACATCCTTCCACCAAGCTTGTCCTGCATGTCTTCGCTCGAGATGAAGTCGACAATATCCTGCGCACGGATGAAGCCCGTCTTTGCAATATTCATCAAATGGCCTTGTATGGTCTCGGAAAGGTCTTCGTCATCAAGGATGGACCTGTGAGGGCGGCAATATCGATGGAGGGGCAGCTGCGAGGTGTTGAGGTATTGGTGTAGCCATCGGCGCACGGTACGTCCATAGTCTGCACTACGCCCCGCAGCTTTTGCTGCAAGTGTCGACGACTCACGCCAGGTGAAGGTCAAGTCGGGATCGAGATAGAAGTTCAACGTGCCTAACATCGCTGTAACGCGGGCACGAAGAACAACATCGAGTTTTTTGTCTTTCACCTTCCAGGTGAGTCGCTGTTGCGCCGAACGTAACGCTGGGAAGTCCTTGTACGAGAGACTATTCAAGGCATTGTCGACCGCATTTTCAGGGTGTTGACTACCCAGTCGCAGGTCTTTCAGCATGTCCTCGACAGCACGGTGTGCTTCATGCGAAAAGCGTGGAGCTTGTATAGTACTCGGCGGTGCGTCCGACTCATTGACATTCTACCATTTATCAAACAACTTCCTCAGTGTCATTGTGCAACTCCGAGCAAATTCAGGGCTCACAGGTTGTGTCTGAGAGCTCGGGTGCTCATTTCCGACCTGGGTGTTTCCCAGCATGACTCCCTCGTGCTCATATGCGCTCGCAGAATGAACCACTGCCTGACTCGCCGCCGGGTGCACTGACTCGGATACTAGACTCGGAGCGGCAGCTACCAGTGCCTCGCTCCGAGTTTCTGTTTGGAACGTGCCCAGAGCAAGCCCGAGTCGGACGTGCTCATCTCGCTCCGAGTCGCAACTCGCACCGGCCTCAGGCGTGGACATCGCGTCAGGACTTCTCGGTGACGTAGCAATCATGGCGTCCGGATTGCACGCACTGAGGGCACTGACTGGTTCAGGCTCCGAGTCCGAGTCGCTTGCACTGGCAGCCACCGCAGCAGCAACTGGCATTGCGTCAGGGCCAACCGCCGTGCGTTCCGCGGCCGCCCCGTTTGATGGCGTGAACCATCGCTGAATCGAATGGTAGCCCTTCTTCGCAAGGCCTCGCCTCTCTGCCGCTCTCCTCTGCGTTGTCCGTTTCGAATTCCTGGTGTAGTGAGTCGGCCGCTTCTCGCCAGCTCGACGTTCTCGTTCCTTCCTGACAGCTGTGTCATGGGCTTGTTGCAGAACCCTGGCAAACTCGAGGAGAACTGCCTCCCTTTCGGACTCCTCTTCCTCATCCATTTCGATGTCACTGTCACAGCTGGCCTCGGACTCCGAGTCTGAGTCTGAGTCATTGGCTAGGTCCACTGGCACTGACTCGGGCATGGCGCACTCGTCAGTGTTCAGCGCCGGCGCGACTTCATGGAGAGGCTGCTCCGCATGACTGCTGCGAGATTCGCCGGGCTGCGAAGCACTCTCTGCGCATGCTTCGACGACTTCTCGTGAGAGTCGTCTCCGTTTTGTTGGTCGAACATTGCCAGATGAGGTCTCTTCGATGTTTCGACCACTGTGATGTTGTTTGCGTGCTGCGGCAAGGTTTCTCGTGCGAGCCTTCTTCGCTTTCGATGGTTTTCCCATGTGCGTGCGTCGATTTACGAGTCTATGACATGTACAGTTGCATTTGTTCGACTGCTTGGGTGAGCGCTTTATCGAGCGCTTAGACCACGTGACGCGCCAAACCGGCTGGGCGGTAAAATTCGAAACCATGCCAGTCGTCGTAGAATTCGGAAAGGAGTCGATAGACGACGAGAGCAATGTGTGAACAATATTTTGACAACCATCTCGAATTTCGTCAAGATACTGAATAGGACTCAAAGTTCGTGTACTCTAGACAAGTTCCTATTAGATAGATAGAAGAAAATGACATGTGCCCCGACGCTATACAGGACGGCGGCGGCGGTGGCGCGCTGCTTACATAAGGGGAGGTTGTTCCTGGTGTCCGCTATCTTACTAGCCAGTGGCAGCCACATTTGTTTACGCGCCCAAGATCATATCGCTACGAGACTCCTCACAGTAAGTAAGTAAGTAAGTAAGTAGGATATCCCCAGAAGTACAAAACCAGTCGTTGCAGCGACGACAAGAGGAGATCACTGTGTGCAGGCGCCGACGCGCTGTTGCTCGCGCGAGACGAGACATCAGAGTGTTGCTCGTTGACGTCAACTTGAACCATCCTGGGATGCAAGATCGACCTTTGTTACTATCCGTGCCATGCGTTAATTAAGCAAAGGAGACAAGAGAGCGAGAGACTGCTGAAGCAAGCTTCAAGTCACTGGCACACGCCAACGTTCACCACGCTTTGCCAGCGGCTTGCCCGTCCCTAGCCACAACGCCCGGATCGAACGCCCGCGCTCAGCGGAGGAGTGCATTAACAAATCCTACAGTATTGAGAAAGGCAGGTGTACGTGTATCATCCTATAACGTCCTCGCAATCGAACAATAAAACTAATGTAAGGAACGGATTTGGAACGCACCCTGAGGTATGTCTGTTTTAGTCCAGATGGTCCACGACCTCCCGCGCCCTTTTGACGTAGAGCTCAAACCGCTCCTCAAATCCCGCGCATATACGTTCCGCGACTCCAAGGCTCGACGATACTTTATCGGCAGCAACGGCTATGGAGAGTCCGCCGGCATACGAAATGATCCCCATCCCAATTGTGCCTATGATGTAACGATGAGAGCGTGGTCAACGAGCAAGGCAGTCACAAGGCTTACCTTTACCGCCTTGGGGAGGGAGTGCTGTCCATTTGAGCACCTCCGTGCCTTGCAAGGTGATCGTGCTGTTTGCAGGGCCGGGAACACTGGATGGAAGTGTGTAGTTAGCAGCTAGTCTGTGCTACGAGGTTCCGCGTCTTACTTTGTCAGAACAACGGGGACTGTACGGACGTGAGTACAGGTCGTCGGGCGGAGGCTATGCGGGGCTTACATGATTGCAATACCATGTTATATATCGGCCTCATCAGCCATTTGTTGAATAGCTCTTTGAGGTCCTTGGTCGGATTCGCCAGCAGGGAGAGATCCAACAGCGCAGGAACCTGTCCGGTCAACTGCAGGATATGGAAGCACAACGCCGGCAGGAGGCTGTGTTTAAGGATTGAGAGCTCTCCGCGGCACTGGTGGATGTGCGCGTGAAGCTCGTGCACTGTGACGTCGTCGGATACATTCGTCGACGGGTTCAAGTACACGATGGACCCCGTCGAGAGATTACGCATCGACCAGTCGCCGGGAGCGCGCGTGCTCATCGGTCTGCAACCTCGTCACAATCAGCATTCAGTGCGAGAGTAACCTTGCTCCTCACATAAAGAACCCGATAGGCGAAGGCAGCACCGTCCTCAACTTCCGCTTCATCCGCTCCCAGGGGCCGTTCAGCTGGTCTGCGGGCCTCGACGCGACCTCCTTCCCGAGCACGTCCGCCATTACCGCGCATACGACGTCATTCAGCGTGACGTGCCCCGCTTTCGCGCGCACCTTCTCCCGCTGCTCCTTCGGAACGCCAGCGACCGCGCTACCAGGCTTCGCGCCAGAGAACGCCTGCTGGCAGAGCTTGACATCCTTTATGCTGAACACGCGCGAGCTCGCGAACTCCCGCTCGGCCACGCGCGGGCCTGGCTGTGGCCCCGTGAGCATGTCGACGCGCCAGCAGGTGAGGAGGAAAAGGGCGGTTTGATGGACGGCTTGGTAGACGCTCCAGAAGAGACCGACGAACGTCGAGACGGCGTATACAGACCAGAACGCACAGGCCATCATGAGTTCGAGCAGCGGTGCGGTATACGGACTCGTCGCCAGCGAGTCGAGCGGTCGAAGAGAGCGGTGAAGCTTAGAAGGTAGCACCTTTCCTCTCTTCGCTGCGTGGAGGTAGTCCGCCGTCGAGTGCATCTTTTGGACGAGCTCGTCGTGATACGACGTGATGTAGAGCTGGCTAATAACAAATCCCTGACCATCTGCGAGGGCGTGGTGGCTATTACGCGTCGGAAAACTTTAAGTGGCTGAGATGAGGAACAGACACACCCTCTCGTGAGCAACGCACTCTCAGCGCCGGTCTCGTCCCGGTAGTTCTCCACCAGCACCATCTCCCACAGCGGACGTTTCAGGTCCCAATCTTGAGCGATGAACTTGCCCATCTGATACAACAGTTTGACACGGAGACACTCAGCCAGTGGAGTAGAACTCACGGACCAAGTCGTTCAATTCGTGTTGCCCCGCTGGTTCTGGAAGAGCGACAGCATGTATATGATTCTTGAGATCAAAATCAGGGTCCTCTTCGAAGCGGGCGCCGTGGAACCGCCTGCACACAGAGGTTGCCCGTTGCTTGTATTTAGGGAACTTCTCTGACTGGCGGTGTGCTGCCTGTGTGATGCAGTCGGGAAAGTCACTTTCGGATGATCAAGAAGGAGCAAACGCACCTTGTATAACTCCTCTAACGTCAACTTCCCCTTCAGAATGTACGTCGACGCGCACACCTGTTCTGTGTTAGAACTAAGCACGACCTGACGTAGACGGTGCACTCACCGGGTTGAAGTCGGCAGCCTCGGTCAAGAGGAACCACAAGTTGTCTATCCCTCCAATCGACTGTCGTCGCTCTTCAAGTTCGTTGTCGATCCAATCGCCAGCGGACAGCAACAACTTTGCGACCCACCCTGTGAGGCCACCGGTGCGTTCGAGGTCAGTGAGCGACCACTGCAGCTTGTGCTCCACGTTCAGCGCGTTGTTGCCGACATCAAAGCTGCCTGGCATTTTGAGAAGATCATCTTCGACCATCTGTGGCCTATGTGACCCGACAGGTGGTGAGGGCGCAAATATTAAATAGATCCCCTCGCGGCGCGGCAGTTGTAGTAGAGGAGCGTCATTGTGGCGTCGGGCCGTCGGCGTCTCTAAAAACTTACTGTAAGTAAGTTAGTAACTTACTTACCTGAGTTTCATTATCTGAAGTCGAATCGTCACTGCAGCAGATTGGCAGCAGATGGCCATTCTCTTTCTCCCACCGTCACGACCATCTATACTGACTTGCAAACGTTGCATCTCTCCGCTACTTCGTCTGCATTGTGTAGTCCTTGCGGACAGGTGAGCTGGGCTTGAGGGCCTATGGCGAATGGACTAATTGACCGTGCTCACACATGAATAGACCAGTTGACTGCGACGACCACGGGGAGGTCCTCCATGTTGAAATGGGACGTCCTCGATATCGTTCTGTCATTCGCAAACCCATATGAGGCCCTCCAATTCTCCATGACCTGCCGCGACGGCCACAATCTAGCGGTACCCCATTTCTTAGAAGAAATCGAATTCCCGCTTCCCTGGCTACGCTTACCGGGCGCAAAACGCTCGTCATTGGCTTATCCTGAGCTCTTCGAGGGCTTCCGCGCTTACATGCTCGACTCACCGTATGCGTCCGATCGCCTCCGAAAGCTCAAGGCTCTTACCCTCGGAGACGATGCTTTTTGCGTCGAACGGGGCGAACGAGGCGAACGAGGCTCAGATACCAAACCGCCAACGTACACCTTCAGTCTTGCAGCACCGCTCGCGGACATCATTCGAGGTGCAGTGGAACTACGCAAGATCTCCATTTGCTGCGCAGAAGATATCTTTGATGATGTGCCGCAGCTCGTAGATGCTATAGCAAGCCTCCCCCGTCTCCAGGAGGTCTGTTTCTGGGACGCCGACGTGTCGACGCTCGGCGTTCTCTCCAGAATGCACAGTCGCCCCAGGAAAGTCGAACTCCGCGTCGTCGAAGATAACGATCGAGAGACGGAGTGGGGCGATCACGCCTTTGGGGATGACCGCTTTCTAAGCAACCTCACTGAATCCCTGGAGGTTCTGAGTCTCCATGGAGGCTTGAACATCATAGAGGAGCTTGAACCACACACAGTTTGGCCTGCTGTTCGTGAACTCGAACTCGTTCGTGGTGATTCAGTCAATTTACAAGCCATGGCCCGCGCTTTCCCCAACCTACGCTGTCTGTGCATCGAAGTGGAATCTTCCGCTGACATGCTGCCCATCAGTCAATGGCAAAAGCTCGACTTTGTCTCCTCGGGGTGTCCTCTCCCTCTGCAACATCCGGTTCGACACTTGGATATGGGTTGGGATTTTCGCCCAGGCATGTTTAGTATGCTACCCGGTATGACCGGCCCACCCCGCTGGGGACCTACCACCGTTATGCTGCAATGCACCTTGCCTGTCGTATTAGGGTGCAGGGCTGATCCGAGCACGTATGCGATCATAGCTCGTCATGCGCCCTCAATTCGCTGCATGAGAGTCGCTATAGCACCTAGTTAGCGTTGGAGCCATCGCGAGAATGACAGGAGCTTGACCGAGGAGGACGCTGGGGCCTTGTTAGTGAGTATTGGGACTTTATCTAAGTATCACATCCGGTGACCGTGAAGTGTGAGCAGACCGAAGAGTTCTCGCTTCTCCGAGCTCTGCCCCTCCAAGGGATCGCTATCGTACTCTGTGGGCATATACCGTGGTGCGAGGCCTCCCACTGGGAACAGTATGCTCGTGTCATTGGCGCCTGTCTTCCTACATTGAAGTATATTGGCTTGCGCCGGGAGGCTGATGCTGAAGAGTATTACGATCAATGGGATCGGCGGGAGCCGTACCAGTGGTTTCAGGTTGCTGGGCGCGAAGAGCAGTCGGAGGTGGATGTAGAGACTCTGTCGGACGAGGAAGGAGGTCGCGTCCAGTCTGGACTCTTCAGCATGGCCAGAGATGGCTGAGATTCGTGTTCAGCCGCAAGTATCCTTAGTCGTACGTGTTTTTTTCTATTTGCTAGTCAACGCTTCATAGTGACTGCTTGAATATTAGCACTTATCGCAGCATCTGGATCATGCAATAGACTAGGTAAATGTGCTCGGCACTCTGGTCACGATAGTCCGTATACGGTGAACGCCTGTACTTACCAGTTGCGGGCTCTCCGGACTGCATAATCGACGACAGCAATTATCCCGGTATATGGTGCTAAATCTTCGCTCGTGTCCGTGTGCATTAGCGGAGGAAAGAGACGGCGAAAGGCCGGTAAAGCTGGTCTCCGTAGCAGCCTTACAGGCCGGTAAGCGTCTTCTAAGGCATGCTTGTGAATCGAGCGTAAACGTTCAGCACGCCTTGCCTGGCCCGAAGACGGGCCCTGAGACTGCCTACCGTCAAAGAAATGTTCGACATGACCCGGATCGAATTCTTACGCACACAGAGGTTTCATCGGAGGCATGACTTCCATTAACAACTTATTCTACGGTAGAGGCAACTTGACATGTATCATCTTGTAACGTCCTCGCATTACTAGTAGATAGTTGAGCAGAAGCATGACCAGAACAGTAACGCATATAAAGAGATCTCTATCGAGCTCTTCAGTCCAGATGGTCCAGGATCTCCCGCGCCCTTTGTACGTAGAGCTCAAACCGCTCCTCAAAACCCGTACATATCCGTTCCGCGACACCGAGGCTGGACGGCACTTTATCGGCAGCGACAACGATGGAGAGTCCGCCGGCGTACGAGATGATCCCCATTCCAATTGTGCCTGTATGATGTCACGGTGAGGGCGTATTCAACGAGTAAGGCAGTCCAGGGAGGTTTACCTTTACCGAATTGAGGAGGGAGGGCTGTCCAGTTAAGCACTTCCGAGCCTTCCAAGGTGATTGTGCTTTGCGCCGGGCCAGGAATGCTGGACGCACCCGCGTTGTTAGCAGCTGGCTTGCGTACGAGGACTGTACCTTACTTTGTCAGGGAAACGAGGACTACACGAACGTGAGTACTAGTAACACAGTAGAGGCGATCCAGGGCTCACATGACTGCAATAGCAGATCACATATCGGCTTCACCAGCCATTGATTACATAACTCTTTGAGTTTCGGGATCGATTCCGCCAGCAGGGATGGGTTGACCAGGGCAGGAAACTGGCCCGTCAACTGCAGGATATGGAAGCACAGCATCGGAAGCAGGCTGCGTTTGAGGATGGAGAGCTCTCTGCGGCATTGGTGGATGTGCGTGTGAAGCTCGTGCACTGTGACATCGTCGGATACATTCGTCGACGGATTCAAGTACGCGATGCATCCCGTCGACAGGTTCCTCATCGACCAGTCATCGGGAGTCCGTTCGCTGATCGGTCTGCAACCTCGTCACAATCAGCATGCAGCATGAGATCGAGTCAATCTGGCTCCTCACATGAAGAAACCGATAGGCGAAGGCAGCACCGTCCTCAACTTCCGCTTCATCCACCCCCAGGGGCCGTTCAGCTGATCCGCGGGCCTGGACGCAATCTCCTTCCCGAGTACGTCCGCCATCACCGCGCATACGACGTCGTTCAGCGTGACGTGCCCCGTCTTTGCGCGCGCCTTCCCGCGCTGCTCCTTCGGAAGGCCAGCGACCGCGCGACCAGGCTTCGCGCCAGAAAACGCTTGCTGGCAGAGCTTGATGTCCTTGATGCTGAACACGCGCGAGCTGGCAAACTCCCGCTCCGTCACGCGCGGGCCCGGCTGGGGCCCTGTGAGCCTGTCGACGCGCCAGCAGGTAAGGGGGAAGAGAGCGGCCAAGTGTACAGCTTGGTAGACACTCCAGAAGAGGCCGACAAACGTCAAGACGACGTATACAAACCAGAACATGCAGGCCATGACGAGTTTGAGCGGCGATGCGGTATATGGATTCGTCGCCAGCGTGTCGAGCGGCCGGAGAGAGTGGTAGAGCTCGGAAGGTAACACCTTTCCTCGCTTCGCCGCATGGAGGTAGTGCGCCGTCGAGTCCATCTTGTGTACGAGCTCGTCGCGGTACGAAGTGATGTATAGCTGGCTGATAGCAAAGCCTTGACCATCTGCGAGGGCGTGGTGACTATAGAGCGTTGGAACAGCGAGTACTCAGATACAGACACAGAGTAAACCCACCCTCTCATGATCAATGCACTCTCAGCGCCGGTCTCGTCCCTGTAGTTCTGAACAAGGATGGCCTCCCACAGCGGGTGCTTCAGGTCCCACTCTTGAGCAATGACCTTGCCCATCTGGTACAGCATCTAAGCATCACTAGCAAGAAGAAATACAGACAATGGAGCAGAACCCACGAACCAAATCATTCAATTCGTGTTTCCCGGCAGGTTCCGGGAGACTGACGGCGTGAATGTGGTTCTTGAGGTTGAAATCTGGGTCCTCTTCAAAGCGGGCGCCGTGAAATCTTCTGAGTACAGACGTTACCCGTTGCTTGTACTTCGGGAACCTTTCGGACTGGCGCTGCGCTGCCTGTATGATACGTCATGGACAGTAGTTTTGCATAAACGAGCGGACGCACTGAGTATAAGTCCTCCAACGTCAACCTTCCCTTCAGGGTGTATGCCGAAGTGCACACCTATTTTGCGTAATGAGTAGACACGACGCGACAGTTCAAAACGGTGCGCTTACAGGGTTGAAGTCGGTAACATCAGCCAAGAGGAACCACAAATTGTCCCCCCCAGCGATTGATTGCCGTCGTTCTTGAAAATCTCTGTATATCCAGTTCACAGCCAGACATATGATATTTATTACCCATCCTGTGACGCCACCGGAGTATCCGAGGTCAGTGAGTAACCACTGCCGTTTGCGCTCTACGCTCAAAGCACGACCATTGATGACGACATCAAAACTGCCAGGCGTCTTGAAACAACGGCCTTCAACCATCTTGGGATCTGTGGGATCGTACAGCGAGGGAAGAGAAGTGTAGAAAGTCTGACTGCGAACCACTCGTATTTATGTTGGAGCAGGGTGGCCATAAGGTTAAAGGGATCCTCAAGCATGCCACCGTCCGAGCTGCATGCTCCTACGGACGGCCCCACGGACGTCCCAGGTCGGAGTGATGTGTGGCCATGCAAGCCACTGCGCTCGGAGGTCAGATCGACTTCAGTGCGACATATGATGACCTAAGCAGTGACCTCGCGCACGCAACAATTCGACGCGGTTGCACGACGCGGCGTAGCTTTCTGCGATGGGCTCCTGCGGATTGATAGACACCGATAAGACTTGAGCTGCCAGCATGTGTGGTTCAGGTCAGGCCGTTGTGTTGCAGTTGCAAAACTGTCGCGGATGACGTCCGGATAGAGAGGATGCTAATCAAATCAAACTCTGGTGCCGTTAGTCGGGCTCGACGCACGAATGGGCGATACATACAGACGAATCCGAAAAGCTCTGGTTGCCTTCGCAGACATGTGACACCAATGACCAGACGTACTGCCGAAGAAAGTCAAGGAAATGACATCATGATATGAACGGATCATAGAAACAAGAGACCGACAGACGGGTGAAATTCTAGAGCCACGTCACAGACAAGATCTGATACGCAGTGGTGGACGCGTAGCGCAGTTACTGTAGCATTCCCAGAGACATCAGCAGGCCCGAGATGGTCCTCAGGCTGTCCATTCGAACCGAGGCCATCGCCAATCCAGTACTTGCGTCGTAGTTGGCCCTCCGTGCCGCGCGAGTTTATAGACTTACCACCCGCTGACTGCTGTATGGAATCCCGTGACGTCGGCTGATCCGAACGCTCACGCCGCAATGTTCATACCCGCACATGTGTTAGCTAGAAATGAGGCGCATGTCAGGGCAGAAACATAAGCGCAATGCATACTACTCACATTTGGCAGACGAAGGATGTGAGGCCTTGAGAAATAACGGGACAGTCAACTATCAGCACGACTATCGGATCGCTCATCAATCCGAGTCTCACCGGTGCGCAAGAGATAGCAGGATGCTTCTCTGCGTTGTGCAGGATCGCGGAGGGTGCGGACGGACTCGTAGTATTACATTAGCCGATTCTGCCTCCGAGTGCGCCACTTGTGGCTCTTCAAGCTTCAAACGTCAAGACTCGAGCAAGAAGAAAGTCATCCCCAGGAACTCGAGGATAGCTGCCTTGACATCGGTTTGCCAGTTGTCGAACAGTCCTGTATGCTGAGCACAGCGTTTAGGAACAGATCGAGGACTAGTACTGTAACGGTGAGGCTATAGAGATGCCATACAGGAGCCACGTTTTCAGGCTAGCGCATCAGGGATTGTGTCAGCCTCATCCCTGTCTGGAGTCATGGGCGGACGTACCAAGCTGACTGCTATAGTAGTCGTCCATGTGTCCGCGGCGACCGCGACCAAGCCGCCGATGGTAAAGTCCAAGATTCCACTGGCAAGTCCGCACGAGTCACTTTTGTCTAGACGCTCAAGATCATATCGCTACGAGACGCCACGTCGAAGTCACAGTCGAAGTATTGACCAGAATTGCCGCCCAAGTTGCAGAGTGCATCACCGAAACTACTGTTTCTACAAAATACGCTTCAGGCCGGGCCCACCGACCACAGCCCCATATCCGTGGCTCCTTCAGTACCCGCAGACAGCCACTGGCAGCAGCCCGGGCTCACCGGGAGTCCCACTGTCCACTATTGTCCCACAGCTTCTCTCTGAGTGCTGTACGGCCACGAGGATGAACCGCCGAGTGGTTCAGATGGGGATCAGTGGTATGCGCACCAAGGGGAGTCGCAAGGTCGCAAAGTAGTGAGATATCCTCAGCGAACTGAGATACCTTCCAACGCCGCCGCCAATAGAAGTGCAGAAGAGCCGTCATTTGACAGCACCCTGGTCTCCTCCATATCCCGCAGCAGTTTATCAATATACTCCCCCGCACCCGACAAATGCGCCACGCGAGCCGCAGCCGCATGGAGGCGCAAGTAGTCTGGAGACGGTAGGGGAAGCTTCTCGGGGTCCGGAGTCGTGAAAGTCATTGTCGGCGGTATTTCCCTCCGATACATCTCGTGTGTAGACTTGGGCGTGTATGTGTGCGGCGTGTTCTAAGCAACATCATTATTTGTGGACTCGTCGGCAGAGATATCAGTTGGTAGGTACTCACTGGCACAGTGCTTTCAAGCCACAATTTGAGCCTGTCAAAGAAGGAATGCTCATTGAGGCGGAGTGTCATCACGTTCTCCAGCCGATGAACGTTGGCGCCGTGGAGTTCATCGAGCACCCGAGTGTTTCCGAAGACAGCCCATACTGGAGCAGCATATTTGTGCTAAGAATAGGTGATTCGTAACCTCAGGCCAGCACAAAACTAAGAAGGCGTACATTCGCACCATCTTGATCAGTACCCGATGTCCCAACGTTTGCGGATCCAGAGAAGATGTGGGCTGCATGGGTGATCGTAATGGGAGCATTGGCTGGGAGGATATGGGGCTTCCGTTCGACAGAAAACATGTCAAATGCGCCAGTGAGCATGCATCGGTAACCATCCCGTATGAAGGCCTGGCGATCAGCGTAAGTGAGAAAGCGATGTTGTGAGCGGCGGTGAGTGTACACAAAACACCTTTTGTTTTGCTGTTGTATGATCTTGGGGCGCCGAGTCTTCCAGCAGATATTTTAGACTTTCATGCATGTCATCGAACGAGGGCCTTGAAGGGCGAGTTGATGGAGTTGAAGTGCGGCCTTTGACAGCTCGGACTGCAGCGCAGTATATACGTTTCACCATCTGCTCTCTACACCGAGTAGCACATAGGGGTACTCACAGCAATGGAGGTAATGATTGATGTATAGTGTCGCCAGACGTTCGAAATCATCGTCGTCACTACATGAGTTGATTTCGCGGGCAAGGAAGTCGCGACCTGTATCACTGGGGTTTTCGAGCATAGAGTAGCCCAGGATTCTCGCGCGTACATACAAGGGCGGTGGCGTCGCTAGTTGTATTGCCGACCTGTTCATACTAATGGAGGCATTTGGCATACGCGTCCTGCCATGGCTGGAGTACGTAGGTGTTCACTGGTAAAGGTTGAGGCATTGGGTGTTGTAGGCGGAGTAGCGTGACTCATCTAGAGCAGTGCGCCGAACAGAACTCGCATTACTGAGTAAATAACAAGACAGCGGTCGGCGGCGGGCGCCACCGTCACGGTGAAGGCGTAGGAGGGACGCGTGACCGCGTCCGGACCTCACGCGCACGCCCAACGCACACCTCACCGGCACCATAAAGCTCAGGTATATACAGTATACCAGTCAACTCCGGCAATTTGCCTCTACATACTTGATTGATCTTATGATGAAGCTGAGAATTCAGCTCACAGTATTCGACTGACCGAGTACCACAGGCGGTCAGTATCAAAATGACAGTGATGTCGATGTCGGCAGGCATTTCAGCGTTGTCTACGTTCCTACCTTCCAGTCAACGCCGACCGGGTGTCATCTCATGACCTGAGATTATTGAACAAAAGTATGTTATCGCGAAGCTATTTAGTTGCGTCCGAAGCTCAGACCACAGGAGACAGTTGGGTGGTTTTCTGTCGTAAGTAATATGAGAAACGACAACTTCGTAGCACAATGGTATGACCTACGAATACAATGATGTCGACTCATCAACTGCGTTTAACCCTTTTTATCAGCTCGTGCATACAGGAGACAGACTCCGTTACGCACCGACACGAGCGCGCTTAGATCCACGCACGCGTTGCACACGCGGCCACCGGATCGCGACAAGGCGCGTTTTCGAGTCTTCGACCCAGCACTGCTACTAGACGTGTCCAGCCATATAGCTGATTTCTCTCAAGGACGATAACAGGTTTGTGGTCAGCGATGGAAGTAAGCCAACGTAGTCAGCCGATATGATGTGCTTGTGCTTACTGACGTATCTCAGGTGGTAACCTCTACTACCGAAAACGATTCGCCGCGAGACCTGGACGACGCCTTGGAGAATCTCTACGAGGCCCTTGGACGGCTTTCAAGCTTGGTAGGAAATGTGTTGGACGCTTGTCCTGCGAGGTGAGGAAAGGTGTTTGAATTCTACCTGATGGTATTTTGCTCATCATCGATGGTTCCTAGGACTAGCCAGGTGAGTATCGTAATGGCCCAGATTAGAGATCCCAGCATACAGAAAGTTCCTCGTACAGCTCAAGCAGTGGCAACATGTCTGGCATGAGCCGATCACGAGGCTCGATAAAGCGACGTCTGTGCTGAGGACGCTGCGAAATCATTTCTGCCTAGTGGCTGCTCTGCCGCCTGACATCTGACGCAGGATATTCTATCTCGGATTCGTCTCCCTGGACCAAGAGGCGTTGAGCTCCGATGTCCCCCAGGCTGCATCCAGGTACCGTTGCGCACGGATTTGCACGGTCTCTTCACCATCACCGCAGTATGTCACTATTGGCGCGATATCTGCGTTTCGACGCCCATGCTTTGGAGTCAACTTGCCAATGGCGCTCCCGGGCTCCAGAAGCTGGTTCTCAAACATCATCCCACTGTGCCTCTCACAATGTCTCTCACATGCGATGTCCTTCGCAACATGCAGATGCTTTCAGACATACCAAATCCGCGGTGCAAAGTACTGCATTGGGTCTCTTGCAGGCATCACACCATTGCTCAAAGCAGACAACTCCCTATCTCCGGTGCAGATCTTGAGACTCTCATACTAGGAGGGAACCCGACGTGCGCATGTCATACCCAACCCCTGCCTTTGAGGTCGTCTCAGGACACTACCTTGTTTGATGACGATACTCCCCGTCTACGCAGTGTGTCGTTGGTCGGCCTAACCTGGGTGCCGATGAACCGTTTTTCGACCCTCACCCAACTCCTGATAGGCCGTTGTGTCTGGCGCCACCCCGTCGCTTCTATACTCGACCTGCTTCGGGACACCCCTCATTTGGTGGACCTCGTACTCTCGAACATGTTCCAAAGACCACGAGACGAACCTAACATCCCTGAGGTGGCAGGAAAGGTCCGTTTGCGTAGTCTCCGACGGCTCGCGCTGCGCAACATCGGAGACCGGAGTATCGCTTTGATACTTTCCAAGTTGGACATGGCATCGCAGTCCGTCACTGTCATCGGCCATTGGATCCCCCGCCACTCCTTTGGTAATATGGGGCGGGAATTACCTGAAGGCCTCTCTAGGCTTACGTGTATGCGACCCATTGGCATGCATCTCAGAATCTTGCCAACCTCCCGAGAGGACCAGATCCACGGTCAAGGCCATCTCACTCTGTCTATTGCCGCCGTCAACGAGCACGCCGGCGTACTTCTCAAGGACAAAGTCGTCCGCCCGAATCGTCTAAGATACGACTTCCCTGCCAGTGTTTTCCAACTCTCGCATCTGCACGATTTATGGTGCCTGGATACGCGGCACTGTCCCAGGAAGGATCCATGGCCCTCACGACTGTGGTCTTCCTTATTGCCGGAGTTGACAGCCATGGAGAACCTCACGATTTTTGATTCCAGTCTTCCTCACATCGTCCAATCGCTCAATACCCCTGAGTCCATGCTCATGCGAGGGTGGTCGTTATGCCCTCGCTTGACGAGAATCACCGTCCTCGTGTCGCGCAGGTACCTGCCAATCAACGAGGTGATGTCGAAGCTCGCCATGATACGAGAGCGGATACGGTTCTCGCACATCACCATTGGATATCTCCCGGATTACACGGGAACAAGGCTATCTCGAAGCGATCGAGACCGCCTTGACGAATCTTATGAGTGCCTCGATCTCGACGGGGTCCCTCCTGTGTCGCCTCCATGGCCCGACCAGTCCCAACTCCCAGATATGCCCGCCGCATATTGGCCATCGTTCGAGCGGTGGTCCAGTTGCATGGCACCCGACGACTCCTACTGATTTGGCCCAATCAGGACGTACATAGGCGAGAGCCGTCAGTCGCAGTTTGCTGTAATCGGACACTCTGGCTCAACATCAGCGTGCGCAGTATAGTGCTCTCACAACCTATGCGTTCACAATTCTATCATTGGTGGGTATGGTGGGTATCCGTTGATACAAGACAAATCACTATGTATGACATCAATAAAAATACAAATAGAATGAACTCCGAGATGAATGACAGGTTTGAGACGTGTTCGTTATTCATAAGTAGGTTATTCCAAGGAGCACGAGTCCAGTGGCTGCAGCGAGGGCAAGAGAGGTCCATGCTTTTGGACTGAGCGCGGACGTGAAGGCGCTGCTCGCAAGGGACGGGAGACCGGAGTGTGTCGCTTGCGGGACGCCATTGACCGCAGTGCGTGACGATATCGCTGTCCCAGTCGGCGCAGGTTCGGCCACCGCTAGTCAAGGGCAAAGTGTCACTATATGCTTTTGCTCGTCATATCCAATCCGTCACGCACTAGGGAATTGGCCGCCGGAAGCGAGCACGTTTTGAATAGCTTGCTGCAGCTGGTTCGCGACATCAGAAGGGACTGTCGATAGCAGCCCGACTTTGGGAGGGTCCTGAGATGGGTTCGTGATGTTTCCATAATAGTATGCGACTAGCGCACTGAAACGAAAGCGAATCAAAACTCATGTGAGCGATCATCACCAACGACGAAAAGACTCAGTACTTACGACTTCAAGAACGGGTCGCCCAGGCTCCAGCTGTACAAGAAGCCGCCTTGGCCGGGAGGATCAGTGACTGCAAGGGCGGGAGTGCATCGCGGGGAGTCTGAGCCAGAGTCGTTCTGCAGTGGGTGCGCGAAGTCTCGAGGGTCGACAGTAAACATAGCGCCACCGATCTGAAAGGTCAAGTTGTGCGCTTCCTTGCAGTCAAACGAGGCGTCAGGACCGTCGAAGTATGCCATGATATGGTCGACGACGTCCCGTGGACCGCGTATGAGAGAGTTGCCCTGTATATTCATCCAATCAGATGTATGTGTCCATGGCGGTGCGAACAATACTAACAGTGTCGACAAGGGCAGAGAGCGAAACCGCCGGCGAGGCCAACATGGACCTAGGTAACTTGACGCCATCGAAGTAGACATCGTCCACCGCGACCTCCCATACCAAAGGATACACCTGGAGGAGATGAGTTTATGACGCTTGAACCGCAAGTTGTATGCTCACCTCGTTCGGAGAGTTAGATGGTGGCGGCAGGCCTCCTTCGTCTTTGCTGTAGCCGCGCACCGGGACCCAAGTCAATTGAGAGGTTTCAAGACCTGCGGGTAAGCCGCCGATGGAGAGCATGCCCGCGTTTCCGCCGATCTGGAATGAGTCACGTTGTAGTGTTGTCGCCACAAGAGGGAGATCCAGGATATCTTGTTGAATGAGCCTAGTGAGAAGGGGCCCATAACGCGCAAAGGAGGAGATGGCGATGTCAGCGGGGGATTGTGAGGTCCCGTCAGATGCCTGACGCTTCTTCAACAGAGCTGGCTTGAGGAATTCGAAGGAAGGGAAGGGTGGCTGGCCGATGGATCCGGTGGATATGTTCGCCGATGGTCCAGGGATTCCACGCTTGGACAGCGAGCTCTGACTGCTGACTAGGTCCATTTGAAGCCGCTCGCGCCACATCAAACTGTGTTTCAATAGTCACAAAACAGGATTTATGACAGAACGCTTGTGACAACCAGACCTGATAGGTGGGAACCCAAGGCCCAAAATTCCAGCCGATCCGGTTGCGAAGATAGTCGTGTTCGTGCTATTGACTGCGGCGAACGTTTGACTTGCTACGGATAGACTCCCGATGCCGACGGTCTCCTGGCCTATGGGTCCAGATGCGTATGTTCCGGTGCGGGAATCGCCATACAGCAAGAGGACATCAAGACCCGTATCGTTCAGTGATGCAATCGAGTAGAGGGGTACCACACTATCCGTACATTCACCGGAGCATGCGTCAGATACAACCCATAGATCGGATGAACCCGTATCTAGGATATAATTGAGTGAGGATCGGGCTGCCGGGTCCATAAAGACACGTACCCAAAACAAGAGTAGTCTCTGTATCTCCCATAGTGACGGACACAGTGTAGGTTCTTAGTGAGGGATGTTCAGGAGTCAGACAGACAGACATAGCAGTAAGAAGCTTACACGTCCATGAAATCACCTAAACCAGCAGCGCTCATCATCGACGATCGTTTGTGTGACAACGAAGTCACTGTCCGGTACATTGGTAGGTGAATCCCACCATTCTGTTGCGCCGCGACTTGAGAGCCAGAAATGACAGCGAGACCAAGTACAAGGCCGATCATGTTGAACAGGGACATACGCAAGCGTTCACGTCTCGAGGTCCGCATGTCGACCACAGACAGAGGCTCGGAAGTGGAGGTAGGGTAGAGAATGTGCGCCGCACGGCGCTGCTCGAGACGGTCAAGGGTAAGGAAGAAGCGGAGAGAAAACGAACATACGAGCCTGTTTTGGCAGTTGACACCTCGTCTTCACGATCACTGTGAAGGGTGGCCGTGTGATCGAGGCGGCCCTGCAGATGCATAGAGACCTCGAAGGAGAGCAGTCCAATCCTAGTAGATGCATTGTTTGTATTAGTACATCATCCCAGCGTCCGTGGTACAGAAGGTAGGGAGCGGACGAGGCTTCAGCCTCCGTGATCACAACAGACGCCTGGACACCACAAAATAACCATCTAGATACACCCAGGCGCGGAAATGTGCAAAGCATACGAGATACGATAAATAAAGCGTCAGTGCTAGTACAGAATCGAGCAACCGCACCGCTAGATGGCTTGCCCGTACATCGATTCACGCGAAGGCTGCTGCGAATGGTTCGGTGTCAAGTCGTCGTCTGGCGGCCGGTCATCGTATCCGTACGATGTATCGGGTGGCACATAGTATGCCGTCTGCTCAGCCGAATCCTGCCACTCGCCAGACGGTCCCCTCACATGCATCTCGAACGTCTCCGGTGTTCCCGGGCCGGCGGACGATGGTCGCATCAAGTGGGGCGGCTGCGAATATGTGGACACGAGGTCTGAGTTGACAGTCGACATCGGAGGTGTGCGGGCATATTGCGTCGCGGGAGGTATTGGTGAAGGAGCGGGGATGTCTGAAGCTGAATAGTACGACAAACGTGTCTCGTCAAGGACGCCATGATAATAGGGTCTGCGAGGGGAAGAGCCCAAGAGGTCTTCGCGCTGAGTGTTTTCATGGAAAGCCTCGTGAGTGGCCGCTCGTCCCATGAGACTCGCGGACGGCGGTGGTGAGATACTGTCCCCGCTGCCCTCGTCCTGTGAGGGTAGCGTCCTGTCAATGTTGACGTGCGAGGCCTCTGACTCGGAGCGATAGTGCGGCTGTTGGAACATCGGCGCCTTCTCAGAGTCATATCTTGGATTATGCTTTCTGTGTCGCCTGTGCTCGATGCCGAGCTGGTCCTTGAGATCGCCCATAACCCACATCTCGCGAACAATGTCTCTGTCCAGGGGCATGTAGGCACTCTTGATGTACTTGACGATGAACCGCGGCGCTGTATGTACTCTCAGCGAAAGACAACCTGTGTGGGCAAAGTACTCGCCTAATGCAACCACGACAGACATTATGATAGCCGCCCAGACTGTCACCTCCGAGAAAAGAACCACGACTTCGTCGTTGAAGTTAGGCGTGTTGAAGAACGAATACACCACGATCCACAGGACCATGACCATGGAGGACCCGATGACGACGATCCATGTGATAACGGTCCAACTGGCAAGTTCATCAGTGACGGAAGACGTGGTGCTAACAGTTTCACGTACTAACGAGTGTTCAGACCGACGTAGCTGTTCGCAGCAAAGATAGCGGCGACAGCGACCGTAGTACCCAGATCCGCCTGGGATTCGAACGTCCGGCCGTGATTCCAGGAAGCAGGCAGACCTAATGTCCATGCTAGGTAAGGAATGAAGAACACAACTACCGACTGGTACAGCCCATCGAGCATGTACATCCAGAACTTGGTGCGCGTGTACTCGAGCCCGCGAATGCCGCGGATATACAGCTGTGGGAATGCGAGCGCCGCCTTCGCATTAATGTCCTGGTCAAAGGCTGGAGGCAGTGTTAGTGGGTTTAGCGGTTTGCCGGCTAGAGCAACACTTACCGCCCATGACAATGACCGGCAATGACGTGAAGAGAAGGTTGCAAAGCAGAATAAAAGAGTACTGGTACAGATAAGTAGCGTCGAAACTGCCATCATGGTCAGTGTCCAGGAACATGAATGATGGAGAAGCCCACGCACTTATTGAAGATCATATACCAGAACAATGCAAAAGTCCAGATGACATTCTGGGCCAATGCGATCAGCATCACAAACATAGGTGCCATGTCACAAACAGTACCTTGTAGAAGAAATTGCTGTGCATGTCAGCAACGCGCTGGTATGACCACCTCCCGTGAACAACGAGGAGCTTGGTGAGGTAACGGAACTGAGCGAATGCGTAGTCTGCGGACATGGCAGCTTGCGAGCCCTCGTGGCCGAGTAAACCGCAACCGATATTCGCCTCCTGAATCATCGCGACGTCATTGGCACCGTCGCCTATAGACAAGGTCATGGCATCCCGACCGTCCTTGACCAGTTTCACGACGAGCGCCTTCTGTGCGGGTGAGACGCGACAGCAGACGACGGTCTCGCATTGCGTAGTGAGGTTAAGAAACATCCCTTGCATCGCCGGAGAGAGCGCATGACGCAGCGTGTCACCGTCAATGACGACCGCGAATGCCGATTGCGCTCCGGCTACGAAGCCTCGTTCCTGTTTGTTGTTGACGGAAGGCGGGCCGATCATCGACGCAATCTTGTTGATCCCAGCCTCGATCTGTGTTTGCGCTGCCACAGCATCCTCGGCCGAGAGGATCATGATCTCCATATCGTTCTTGAGCAGGTTGCAGCTGAAGCCTGGAGAGCGGACGTCAAAATAACTCCGGTACACACTGAGACGACTCACCGATCTCGATGGCGGTCTGGACCTTGTCGCCAGTGAGGATCCAGAGTTTGATCCCTGCCTGATGCAAAGTTTCGATGGCCTCTGGCACACCTGGAGCTTGTCTTCGAGCGCAGTCGCTCCGAGGATGGTCAACGAATGCTCGATCATCTCGTTCGCCTTGTCAATTTCAGCATCGCGGTCGGTGATGGCGCTCGTCGCCGCGTCATAGACACTTTGCCAGTGCAGATACTCTTCCTCGCTCAGGTTCCTATACGCAATACAGAGTGTCCGCAAGCCTCCGTTGGCGAATGCCTCCATGTCCTGCGACGT
>NW_025955338.1:0-37502 GCF_022376445.1 Fomitopsis serialis | reverse complement strand
GCGGCTGGTCTGATGATCGTCTTTGACTTTGGTGCACAGGGACGCTTTCAGGTCTAGGCGACTGTGGAGGTGAAGCAGGAGTGGATGCGTCTCGCCCGAGGGTGGTGGCTGCCCCGAGGGCGAGGGCGAACGCGAGGGACCATCAGAGGGCGGTGCGCCGAGCGAACGGAATATGGTATCAAGAGTGCGCTCCATCTTACGCAACGAGCGCGTGAGGATCTCATGTTTTCTGTCGCGCGGAGTTAAGATGAGTACACGGACGGGGAAGAAAGGGACCATACTTCGTCGAACGCTTCCCACGATTTGACTCCTCAAACACGCATTCATGGTTGCCCGCCTGACAACGCTTGCACGGTGGGCCATTTTCCGCGCCGACACACTTCATCTTGAGCCGGCGGCATACCATGCAGGCTCTGATCACGCAGGTGAGCACGAGAGAAGGGACAAGCATGCCAACGCACCGTGATCCACGCGTCGACTTCTGTTTAGGGGCGTCATCACCCTTCTCCGCGCCCGGACTTTGAGCTTCGTCGCCGTCATCGTCTTTGCGAGACTTCTTCCGCACATCGCCGGACTGCGTACGAGTGGGTGAGACTGGTCGCTTGCCGTTGGCGTTCATGCTTGACGACCCCGGGGTCTGTCGATGTTCTGTGGGAGGCGTCGCAATGGTTTCCGACGCCTGAGAAGAGGGCGACGAGAGGTTCGTCGGGACGTTCAGCTGCGGCGGATGCAGGGGTCGGGGCTGGTACTGTGTGTTGGGATAGTATTGTGAGCCATACATCGAGAGCGACGGATCAATCGGAACAGATGAAGAGGAGGGCGAGGGTCCCGGCTGCGCCTGTTGTTCCCGTCCGCGCTGGGGTAGGGACGATGTGGATGCATAGGAGGTCGACTGGGGCCTTTGTGAAGAGGGAGGGTAGTATCCGGGATAGTTAGAAGACGCTGACATTGTTATAATGGCTCGCGAAGTGGGATCCGCGCTGGTCGCCTGTTTTCACCCGTGTAAGCTCGATGGTCGCGCCCGAGCCAGTGCGCACAACACGCAGCCCAGATCGACTCTTCCGAATCCAGCTACCGCACGATCGAAAGTCCCGGAATGACTGAACAGCGTCGCTGTGGAGGGCTAATGACAGTCAAAGAGCACCAGCGTTCGGCGCGTTGCAGCGGCCACTGCAGAGACTGAACCAGGTACAGATCGAGATGCGGTGGGTAGAATCGACGAAAACTGCCGTTCGGCCGACGCGACTCGGGGGCTGGGCGGCGATCACGACAGCGACAGCGCGCCGCTGGTGAGACTGAACGGCGTTGAGGAGTGAACGGGAAGGAAAACGGGAAGAGGCGGTCGTAGGCGGAGGGACGGACGTGCTATGAAGGGCGTTCGCAGGAGAGTTGTTCATAGACGCTACTCCATTGGCCGACTCCGGGCGTCTCGGAGTCGACGCCCATAGGCGCCCATATCCCCGCCTGCTTGATATGGCAATCTCGGCCTGGCCATGCTCGTTCACTGAGCTCGACGCGTGACGATCGTTGTCTACCACAGGCCACCACAGGCCCCTCGCCCTATAGACCTGTGGTCCCTAGGACGTCTTCTTAAGTGCCGCCATTCCATCATGGCTCAAAGATCCTACCATACCCTAGACATTCATCAAACCATCCGCGACAATGACGACAGCTCCGTATGCCCACGGCAGCTACCCCGACCCTCTCCGATTCACCTTCACAGCTAAGTTCAGTAGCCGACATACTCAAACACCCCACACTTTTAGAGTACTTCATTGAAGCCGAGATCAATACCACGCGTGCACCACTGCGAATCATTATCGCAACTCTTGTTGCTGGATTGTGCGGAAGTCGTGCGGAAACTGCTTAAGTCGATTACGGGGTGTCCGTGAATAAAAACACGGAGTCAGGATCCTGTTCTGTCATATCAATGGCTGTTCAAAGCCGATGAAATATAGCTCAATTAGTTGCATATGAGCGTGTCGGGATCGGCGATGAAAGGACAGTATTTCGCTGAGTCGGCGATCGCGAGTGGTAGTAGTGTTCGGTGCAGGTTCGGTGTATGTGACGGGTAGACGCAACGTGTGGTTGGCCCAGGGCAACACGAAATCCATGGTCACGACACACCCACAACGTGTTCGCTGTTGATTGTGCAGAAACAAAGGCTGGGCGCATCGAACTGAAGGGGACGGCTCTGCGGAGGAGGCTCGACCGCGTGTGGCCAGGGATTTGAAGTCCGCCGCGGGGAGCCGAGCGCACGTCGCGTCTGTTGCGTCTGGCCTGACGCGCTTCCAACATCGTCGTCGCCCTCAACCAGGCGCGCTCTTCTTCTTGCTACCACCATGTCCTCCACCATCGGCCATTCTTACAACTAGCACCGTCGGTGCAGACCACAAAGTATGTTCACGCCCTCTACATACGGTTTGACATCCTTTTGACTGCCACACAGGGTTGTGACGACCACTACGACCACAACTACCTACGCGCCCATTCCGCTCCCTCCCCTCCCCGCACCTTCGTCTCCCAAGGATCCGAAGACTTACCCACTTCTCAATGCCCATCTGCCAAAGTCCCTACGGGAGTTCCGCCTCGAGTTTCCTGGTGGAGGCAAGGCCACGTTCCGCGATGGTGAAGTCGGCGAGCAAGAGATGCCCGAGGAAGACGAGGTCGTCGGTGGCGCGCATTGGAGGTTGTTGCGTCGGGATGAAGACGGCGAAGCCGCCAAGGAGGTAGGCCTTGTCGAAGCTATCGAACGCTATGGCAGGAAGAGGTCATACAGCACTGAGGACATGATGGAGGGTATCGAAACGATCTCCGGCGTCGTGACCAACACTCCGCCACGAAAGAGGGCGAAGCCTGCACCATTACAACATATTTCGCCGATCAATGCAGCCGCTCCCCCATCCCCTCTTCCTTCACCTCACGGTTCACCGCCACCAGAGAGTATCTGGCCATCCGCCCCGCCCAGTGGGCACTCCTCACCTCAGCCACCCCAAGCGCCTGTACAGCCCGACCTGTCGCTGACGACCCTCTTGACGCTTCCCGCCTTGCTCTGTCACTACTCGACCCTTCCTCCGCAACTTCAGTCTCATGTATTGCTCACCTTCCTCCGCCACTCTCCATTGTCGGTCCTGCGAACACTACATTCTATCTTGACACCTACATTGGCGCGCGACTTCCTCACCATCCTCCCGCCAGAATTGGTTTCGCATGTCCTGAGTTACCTGAGTTTCTCCGATCTCGCTCGCGCCTCCCGTGTATCAAAGGCCTGGCGTGCCATCATCGACTCCGACCCCGTCCTCTGGCGAGACTTGCTCCGCAGCACGAAGATATGGTTTGGGCGTGGCTCCGAGATCGCGTTCGCGGACGCCATCTTCGCTCGGAGACGACGTCAGGGGCTACCTGCGCCTGGCGCACTGCCTCTACCCCACCCATACAAGATTCTATTCAAGTCGCGGCATCTTACTCGGACGCGCTGGGTGCAGAACCAGAACCCGAAGCGTATCACATTCCCTGCGCATGGGCGTTCGGTGGTGACATGTCTGATCTTCTCTCATGGACGCATCATCTCCGCCTCGGATGATCACTCGATTCACGTCTACTCGCCCGCCACGGGGGAACTTCTGCGTTCGCTAGACGGTCATGAAGGCGGCGTATGGGCGCTGGCGGCAACGAAGAACACTCTCGTCAGTGGGTCGACCGACCGGACTGTACGTATCTGGAATCTGGAGACGGGCGCTGTACGCATGTGTTTGGCGGACATACGAGTACAGTGCGATGTCTAGCGATAGTCAAGCCGGAGATGATCGACGTCGAGAACGAGGGAGGTGTCATCACGCGAGAGAAGTGGCCAAAGCGTCCCCTTATCGTGACCGGTAGTAGGGATCATTCGCTCCGCGTGTGGACATTACCCAAGCCTGGAGATGACGAGTACCGCTGCTATGGAGCGGACGACAACGAGGTTGACCCATCTGAAGTGAGTGTCTAGTTTAGGCTTCGTGCCGCTGAGTTTGACGGGGACACGATGCAGGAGGACGTGGAAGACAACCCATACCACAAACTGCATCTTGAAGGACACGACCATGCCGTTCGTGCGCTTGCAGCACGCGGTCGGACGCTAGTTTCCGGTAGCTACGATTGCACTGTCCGAATATGGGATATCATCACGGGCACCTGTAAGTGGGTCCTCGTTGGCCATACGCAGAAAGGTGAGGCTTTGCGGACTGTGTGCCATCGGTCATTCTAATCAAATGTTCAGTGTACAGCGTGGTACTAGATATCATCGCAACCTTGCGTGCTCGGGTTCTATGGATGGCACCCGTGCGCGTATGGAATCTCCAGAACGGCCAATGTCAACACACGCTGACGGGACACCACCTCCCTCGTCGGTCTGCTGGGCCTATCTCCATCCTACCTCGTCTCTGCTGCCGCAGACTCGACATTGCGTGTATGGAACCCGGACACTGGCGAACATCATCACACCCTCGCGGCTCACAACGTGCTATCACGTGCTTCCAGCACGACGAGTTCAAGGTGCTCAGCGGAAGCGATGGCACACTCAAGATGTGGGATATCCGGGACGGCTCGCAAGTGCGCGATCTGCTTACAGGCATCGTTGGCGTCTGGCAAGTCGTCTTCGAAGGGCGGTGGTGTGTGGCTGCGAGCAACCGGATGGAGTCGACCGTCTTGGACGTGTGGGACTTCGCGAACGAAGAGGGAGACGAGGAGTGGGTGGGCGAGCCGCCTGGTGGGTTGTATGATGAGGACAGTGAGGAGGAGGAAGAGGACGAACAAGCAGAAGTGGACGCCATGGATCAGGATCTCGATGGTAAGATTGGCCTTCGAGTGCGATGCATAGATCATTGAACACAACATGATGCAGAGGAAGAGGACGTTATGGCGACTTGGATGCACACGCCAACGGAAGTGGAGGGTCCGGGGCCGTCTAGCCGTGCGTCAGTGATGTCGGCATCGCCATTCGAGGATGATGATCCTGCCGCGCCAGCCGCAAGACTGGCTGCCCCATTGCTCGTCGGTGGTAGTGGTGCGGGCCCGTCGACTATAGCTCGTCTACCACCGTCAAACGAAGAGACACCAACACGACCGCGGATTCGAAACATGGGGCATCGCAGACGATGACCTACTCTCACGCACACACACATACCTCCATGACGATACCGCTCCTCGAACGTCTTTCATATACTCACTTAGTCGTGTTCCTCGCATTACGGTCTCTTCAGTTATATCTTGTGCATATTGTCGGGCTCTGTCACGATGTTTTCTGTGATATTAGTGTCAGTACTGGTGGGACGTCTTCCGTTAGATGTTCGAGTCATTGTACGGATTAGGATGTCATACGTAGTTGCAACCTGCCAAGGGTATGACCATGACAGCTTTTGTTGTGGACGCAAGTCTCGTTTGAGAATGTGCCCGGTCAAGGTGGGACTCATGAGTAGTCCATGGTATGTAGAATGAACGTGAGTAGACTGAAGAAACACCGTCTATACAGTGGGCTCTATCCATGCTTGTAGGACAAGCTTTATATCGCCATTCTTCTCGATCAATAGCTTCTCTGCCTGACTTCGAGTGATCTCCAACTCATGCACCTATGACTCGATGCGGTGAGACTTGTAACCTGCGTGTGCCGTTCGCGGTAGGGCTTACCAGCAGATCGACGTCTTCCCGCTTGGACGTCGTGCTTTCCTTGGGCTTCGTTGCGGGCTTGTCTAGAAACCCATTCCGAAATGCTTCCTCCATCTTGCCTTTCGAGTAAGCGTGCCCATCTGCGAACTGGCATTTTCCAATCGAGCGTTACATTGAGTACTAAGAGGAAGGTAACACACATTGACAATAACCTCTGGTTCGGGACGACCGTTACTCCTCGACAACACGGACATTGTACAAGCTGTCTGAGTCTGGGTGCTTTGGGATGTCCGCGGCGTACGCAATTCTGGTAGCGGACGAGTTTGCTTTTGGCTTGCTTGACTGCTTGAAGTGCTTCAGTTACAGACTCGATCGAGGGCAGAGCGTGGGTATCACGTGATATTTGCATGGCGCGCGAACTCGTAAGCAGAGGTGCGCGAACACGGTCCCGCCACCCACAACTTGACTCAAACCACCTCTGTATACTTTCTGCTTACACCGCCAAATCTCTCTCCTTTTCGCTATGGATTCGTTTGATAATCTTCAGTATGAATCTGCCTCGTCATACGGCGGCGGCATTGGCATCGTGGACGACACTTCGTCCATATACACCGCCAATACCAACAGCCAAAGTCAGGTATCGGTAGACCTGGAAAGCTTGTCTCTCACGGACGACCGGTCTTATGCACCTTCAAATGGGCATCCAAACCATGTACTACACACTGGAGTGGTGCGGACGGACGAGGATTTGATGCGGTTTTGGACGATTTGAAAGACGAGGGTCAGGTCGATTTACCGCCGCACGCCTGCAGGTGAGTGAAATATGTACACGCGTCTATATGCTTGTTCTAACGCTTGTATTCGTAGTTACTGCGGGATACATTCGCCGGCCTCCGTCGTCAAATGCCTCGTTTGTTCAAAGTGGTTCTGTAACTCGCGCGGAAATACTTCAGCCTCGCATATTGTCAATCACCTTGTCCGCGCGAAGCATAAGGAGGTCATTCTCCATGCGGAAAGCCCCCTTGGAGAAACTGTTCCCGAATGCTACAATTGCGGTAGCAAGAATGTATTCATGCTTGGCTTCATCCCCGCTAAAAGCGATACCGTCGTCGTGTTGCTGTGTCGGTACGTATCATCTCGTGTGACTACCGTCATTTATTGATATTGCCTTGTCAGCCAACCTTGCGCAGCCATAAACAAGGACATATCGTGGAATGCAGCTCTCTGGGCACCACTCATTGACGATCGCTCCTTCCTGTCTTGGCTCGTAAAGCCCCCGAGCGAGACCGAGCAGCTCAGGTCTCGTCAAATTTCTTTCCAGCAGATCAATCGCCTCGAAGACCTGTGGCGCGAGAATGCGAGTGCGACACTTGAAGATCTCGAGAAGCCCGGGGTAGATGATGAACCCCAGCCCATCCTTCTACGGTACGAAGACGCATATCAGTATCAGAACATATTCGGCCCTTTGGTGAAGATCGAGGCAGACTATGACAAACGTCTCAAAGAGTCCCAGACCCAGACGGACATCTCTGTTCGCTGGGACCTCGGTCTCAACCAGAAACGTGTGGCGTGGTTCTGTCTGCCAAAGCTAGAGAGTGGCGAAGTGCGATTGGCGGTTGGTGACGAGCTCCGACTCAGGTACGCCGGTCAACTTCACAAGCCTTGGGAAGGCGACGGGCATGTCATCAAGATCCCGAACAGTGAGTTTGGTTGTGATCCACTTGTCACTCATTCTAACACTTCCCAGATGTCTCAGACGAGATTGGGTTAGAGCTTCGCAGGTCCGAGGGCGTACCTCTGGACGTGACACACAATTTCACTGCGGACTTCGTCTGGAAATCAACGAGTTTCGACAGGATGCAACTAGCCATGAAGACATTTGCTGTAGACGAGAAGAGCGTCAGCGGATACATCGTGAGCGTTTCACCCCGCTTACAGTTGGTATGCCGTATATTGACGCAGACATAGTATCACAAACTACTCGGACACGAATTGGAACCTCAAGTACTCCGCACTCAGATGCCGAAGCGCTTCTCGGCGCCAGGTCTTCCGGAACTCAACCACTCGCAGATGTATGCCGTCAAGAGCGTCCTGCAGAAGCCCATCAGTTTGATTCAGGGTCCCCCGGGCACGGGCAAGACGGTCACCTCGGCCTCCATCGTATATCATCTTGCCAAGATGAATCCCGGCCAAGTCCTCGTCTGCGCACCCTCAAACGTCGCAGTCGACCAGCTGACCGAGAAGATTCACGCCACTGGCCTCAAAGTCGTTCGTTTGACGGCCAAGTCGCGCGAGGCACTGGACTCGTCTGTCTCGTTCTTGACTCTGCATCAGCAGGTTGCCAATAACACGACACACGTGGAGCTGCAGAAGCTCATTCAACTCAAGACCGAGCAGGGCGAGCTGAGTTCCAACGACGAGAGGAAGTACAAGACGTTGATTCGACAGTGCGAGAAGGAGATCCTGACCGCCGCTGACGTCATCTGCTGCACCTGTGTGGGCGCCGGCGATCCGCGTCTCAGCAAGCTGAAGTTCCGCACAGTGCTTATCGACGAAGCGACTCAGGCCGCGGAGCCCGGTAAGTATTTCCGCTCTCATTGGCTGCGGCGAAAGAGGTGCTAATTCCGCATCCATGCAGAATGTATGATTCCTCTGGTTCTCGGGTGCAAGCAGGTCGTCCTGGTCGGTGATCACCAGGTAAGTGTTCGGGTTCTCCCTCCGCGCATCGTGGAGTGCTCACGTTCGAACGCAGCAACTGGGTCCGGTCATCATGAACAAGAAAGCGGCCCGCGCGGGACTCACGCAGTCACTCTTCGAGCGTCTGGTCGTCCTGGGCAATCGGCCGATCCGTCTGCAAGTGCAATACCGCATGCACCCTTGCTTGTCGGAGTTCCCGTCAAACATGTTCTACGAAGGGACGCTGCAGAACGGAGTTACGGCTCCGGAGCGTCTGAGAAAAAATGTTGACTTTCCGTGGCCCGTTCCTGACACGCCGATGTTCTTCTATCAGAACCTGGGCCAAGAGGAGATCTCGTCTAGTGGAACCTCTTTCCTGAATAGGTATGTGACGCGCCCTTTACGTACGCCCGTCAATTAAGCCATGCTCGCCTAACAGGACCGAAGCGTCGAACGTCGAGAAGATCGTGACAAAGTTCTTCAAGTCCGGCGTCGTCCCCAGTCAAATCGGAGTTGTAACTCCGTATGAGGGTCAACGCTCGTATATTGTCAACTACATGCAGTTCAACGGGTCTTTGAAGAAGGATCTGTACAAGGAGATCGAAGTCGCCAGCGTTGACGCCTTCCAAGGACGGGAGAAGGATTACATCATCCTCAGTTGCGTCCGAAGCAATGAGCACCAGGGCATCGGTTTCCTCAACGACCCACGACGTCTCAACGTCGCCCTCACCCGCGCTAAATATGGTGTCGTCATTCTCGGTAATCCGAAGGTTCTGAGCAAGGTGGGTGACTGCTGTATATAGTGCCGTACATCTTCTCATTCAATCCCACAGCATCCGCTCTGGCACTATCTGCTGACGCACTACAAGGAGAAGAATTGCCTCGTCGAGGGACCTTTGAGTAACTTGCAGCCCAGCATGATTCAATTCAGCAAGCCACGGCGCACACTTTCGAAGGCCATGGACCAGTTCCGCAGACACGAGACTAGTGCTCGTGACTATCTGGGTAATGGCTTAACTGGTGACGGTGCGCTTATATCTCCGCGTACGTAGATTGACGTGTGTATCTGATGCTTCTTCTACAGGTCGCCGATCCGGCACCCCGAGCCGCTTTGACGCTAGCTTCTACCGTACACATGACGCCCTGGGTTACATACCGTCGGACGTGCAATCTCTGCGCTCCCAGGCCACATATTCGTCAGGATTGCCCATGTTTGCCGCCAGTGGTGCCTTCGGCCCGGGCGTGCAGCGTCCAAATGGCGCAAAGCGGAGCACCTACGGGAGCTACGCCAGTTCTATCATCTCGCAGGACGTTGGGACGGGAGGTACCGACACCGCGAGCGTCATTGGCAGCGCCATCGGGCCCTCAGACCGCTCGGCGAGCAGCATGGCTTATTCGCAGTCTGACAGACTCCGGCGCCGCTCGTCGTTCTCATCGACCACAGGAGCCTCCGACATGGGCAGTCTGTCTCAGTACGACTATAAGAGCCAGGACGACGGCACTGACATGGACGACATGAAGTCGCAGTACACCGGGACTCAATCTGGCGTCACCGTCTTCTAATACCTCGGCGAGATACAGGCGTATCGCCTTCGATCGTGGCTGACCGGCCGTCGCTTGTCGTGTCGCCTTGATTGCCCTTCGCCGTTGCTTCGTCTTGCTATTATCCCCGTTCCTCCATCTCCGGGCTGTGGGGAACGTCGTCTCGCTGGCAGGGCTTGGCATGTTGCTGAACGCCGCGTATGACGTGCTTGATGGCAAGTCCGCTCAATAGCGAAGCCTATGCTATGCTTCCAGCGCGGGCGCGGGTGTCAGCGCACCAGGTGCATGACTGCCATGATCTCTCCCCGACCCCCTATGCTATATGCAGCCATTCGTCGCCCATGCATTCCATTGATACGCCAGTACGCCAGTGATGAGTATTCGAGATGTATCGTAGTAACCAGAATATGTATGATCATTGCCTTGACCTACACGCTGTCTTGTAGTGGCACTGTAACTGAGCGCCGGTGGGCCTCACGACGTGAAGAATCCAACTGCAGGTTAGGCGGCGATGCAGGCCCGAGAACGTGGTCCGGTATGAGTGACTATATTACGAGCATTTCATCCTATGAACAGGGGCTACAAGTCGACAAATGTAATAAAGTTACGAGTAGGGGTATATACGACCGATGACACGACGACAGTACCAGTACAAGACAGATGAACAGGGGGTTACACGTTAGGTAGGGACTTCGCACTATACTACTGGGTTTGCAATGTAACTATTAGCCACAGATGTAACACTACGCCGCAGGAACTGAATTTCAAAATTGATTCATGAGACTGATCAACGCCGCCCCTCGTGGTCCTGCCGAGGCAACCGGGAGCGTACCGACAGGTCCCTGTCATCGGAAGCCATGCCGCTGAGAGGGCTGTGGGGTCGGCTACCGTACAAATGAGGCGTCGCAGCAGATGAATAAGGATACGGCCCAGGCACATGCTGTGAGCGCGATGGAGGCCTTGAAGCGAAATATACCTGCGGCTGGCGCGCTATGCCGGAATGAGGGAAGCCCTCTGCTTCGCGACGGTGGGAGAGCGGAGGAGATCGTGGTGGTGGTGCGGGAGGTGGTGGGTCGAGTGCGACGCCTGTGCCGAGCCTGAATGTACTTGATCCCGGCGCAGACGCCGACCCGGCGGTAGAGGCGTCTGCGCGCTGAATTTTTTTGGCGGGCTTGGGGGCCGGGACTCAGGGTGGTAGGAGGCACTGGGACTCGGGTTGGTAATGGCCGCGACAGACAGCGAGGCTCGCCGAGAGGACACGGGCCCTGATGATCCGGCAACAGGTGTGGACGGCATGCTTGAAGGTGCATGTGGGCTAGTAGGATAGTACGGCGGCTCCATTACAGGCGATGCCGCAGCTGCAGTGTGGACAGAGGATCCTTGTGATGTGGACGGACGCGAGGACGACGGACTGTGAGCCACTACCTGCCGGTTGTGCCTGTGAAGGTGAGAAGAGGACTCGCCGCGAGTTGGGATCGGACGGCTGGGAGGCATGGCATGGTATAGCGACGGAGGCATTGATGGAGGCGGCGCCGCATGATATGGCGTTATGGCTGTTCCTTGAATTGGCTCAACGCGTGGAACCGGAGCTGATGAAACAGGGCCAGCGGGCGCAACCATCCGTATCGGCGGGACGGTAAACGAGCCAGCAGTTAGACGGTTTACCATAGCCTCGAGCTCGACCACCTTGGTCTTGAGATCGTCATATTCGGCGCGCGTCACGTACTTCTCCCTGGTCGGGCACCATCAGGGCAGGAAGTGATAGGGATCGAGAAGTACTAACATGGGCTCGATGATGTGCCACTGGCATTTCTGAGGCTCCCCGCGCCGGGTGCATGGGCCGCAGGGTTGTGCCCTGCAAGTGGGAGGATTATCCATAATCAGAACCGAAACCAAGACGGAGATGAGATAGACACCGACCTATCACACTTGATCTTGCGCCGCTTGCATTCTAAGGTGCCCGCATCGATATCCGCGGGGTCCGTAGTAGAGATGGGAATGGAGGAAGAATGATTGAAGAGTGCGCGCGAGGAACGCGTGTGCCGTCAGATCAATCTCACGGAGCAACTCTAATTGAGAGACCCGCACCTGTGCAGCTGAGGGCCTGGCGGCGACGCTTCTTCTTCGGTGGTTCCTGCGAGTCGCCCTCGGGGTCGGACTCGTCCACCGATCGGCGAAGGCCTGCGGGATGTCCGGCGTTAGAATCATGGACGTACGGGACGCGCGGAGGACACTGACCGAGGCCGCTTCCCGACGCGACGGGATAGCTCGGAGAGTGCAGGCGAGTGTATCCTGAGCCGGTGAACGCGGTGGGGCTCTGAGGATGCGGGGGTGGGAGTGGCAGGCCTGGATGGAGTGCCCGGATAGGCGGCAAGGTTGTCTGAGAGAGCAGCCGGGCGGGAGGAGAGAAGTCGGGATCACCTGGCGGCGGGGACCCCTGGCGGGGTCGGGGCGATCGTGGGGCGAGGATGTGCGCGAGTGCATTGGGTGGGGGAGAGCGGGCGACGCGTGCGGACATGGAGAAATTCGGGCTACATGGGGGTTGGGACGGAGGAGGATTTAAGGGATGGGCTCGGGCGACATGTCTGGGTCCCGTGTTCATATGGCCCCAGTCGGGCTGCAGACGATCTAAAAAGAGGAATATATGTCACGGCGAGTGTTGTGCCGATAAGATGTTATCGACTCACCGAAATCGCAGAAAATGCCGCCTGTGACTTGATAGCTCGTGTACCTGTGCGCCTCAATGATCCGGCTGCTACGATGCCATCGGTAGCCCGTCCTTGACGACCTGCCCCGTGATGGCCCCGCTCGCCCACGGAGGCTCCTGCTCCTGCCCACCGCGGGCCACTGTGCCAGCCGCGACCTGCCCCTTCCGCGCCGGCCACCTGCCCTGCCGCCGCGGACCTTGTTCCATTTCTCCGGCGTCGGACGCGGGCGCGAGGCAATAAACTTTTGAGTAACATCCTTCGGCAGCCACCGGTTATCCGAGGAGGTATTCCGCGCAATCTCCGTTTCAGATTCTCAACGCTTCGCTGCGCCTAACCCCACGAGGCGGCGAGCAGCGTCACCCTGCCCCCGCTGGCGTCCGCTGGCGAGCGATGTTCTGTGGCCGGGCAGCGCGCTCCGTCCCCGAGCACTCCCAGTGCCTGCGCCCGCTTCGCCATCACCCGTCGTCTGCGCATATCTCCGTCGCGCGCGCAAACACATGCCACGCGCCGCGCACGCATTAGGCAACCGTGCACTGCCCCGTTGCCTGATCGAGTGCCTAATACAGACGCCCTCGCGCCCGGGACACACCTCCCTCGCAGAGCCTCGCAGTCCTATCTCCTCAATCACCTTCCGCAGCGGCCCCGTCGCGAACACGGCCACACATGGCAACTCCTGCATCCATGCCCAGCAAGGCTAGCGTTCGCAGCCGCGTCGCCCATGATCCGAATAGCAGTCCACAGGCGGCTTGTGGCCTGCCCACGCACCCCATTGTTCACTTCCGACGCCCAGTAAGTAATGCGGCCGAGAGCATAACGCTCGCCGTGGACACATCCCTGTAGTCACACCCGAGAAGTACACCAATCTTGTGAGCGTAAAAGCCGTTCTGGCGCTCATGTGACGACAGCAGTGCGGCCGTCTCTCACAAGGTTCGCAGTCTTCCTGCCAGCGACGTAGCTCGTTCGCATGCTCATCTGCTCCCGCCGGGGAGCACCTCGTATTTCATTCCGCGCCTGCCTTCGCCTTTGGTCATGCGTCACAGACTCAAGGATCTTCCGCGCCGCCCATCCCCACCACAGACCACGTCCGTATCTCCGGAAATCGGTTGGTCAGATCGCATTCGATAATGTCGTGAGGTAGCGGTGTCTGTCCTCCTCAAGCCTTTCTCAACTGGAAGATGACCGTCGATCGATCGCATGCGAGCCTCCGTGCACTCAGGTGCACTCTACCTTTGGTTAGGCTCGGACAACCCTGATCTGCTCCATGCATTGGGCCCGTCCCGTGAGCTGCATGTTGGTAGCACAATGCACGATTGTGCATCGCTCAGGCGCGGGCAGGTTGCCGAATTGGTGCAATCGCTACGAGTCTCCCAGCACGCTCAAGTCGCGCATTTGTCGCGGGGGCTGTGCGTGACAGCGAGCAGAATTCAGCAAGTCAGCCCATTCATTGAAGCTCATGGGTTGTTCCGGCAATGAGGGCTTTCGTCATGACGGTGGCTTCCGCCCAAGTTCCGCACTCCGACGGCCTGAAATACGTTCCCCGCAATCCAGTATGCTCTCTGGCTTGCTCCTACCGCTATGCTGTGTTGATCGTCTTGTTCGCTCCAGACGTGTCTCCGCTAGCCGAGCCTTGATTGACATGGAACGAGGCCCCGACAACGGCCGCTCTCCGCCTTGCTTGTGTCTCGAAAGGAGCTGTGCTCAATGCCCCTTATCACAGCTCATCAATACGGCTCTTCTCTTGGCCTTCACGCAACAGACACGAAGCCTTCACTTAACTCTCGGCAGTCTGTCGGCCGCACGAACGGACCGCGCTTTCTGGCCAACGAGGCCCGAGGATGGGGCCGATGAACCGCTTCTCATTGCGTAGGTCAGTAAGATCCGTGCCCATTCAACCTTCAGCACTGGAAGTCTTCTGGCACACGACGGCTGGTGCCGGTATCAGGGTCCGTCATATTGTCACTTGCTTCCTGAAGACTCCAGAGGCTTTGTGCCGATGACGGAAGATCACTGTAACAGCTCCGCTGTCGTTCTCTTCTGACATCGTCGTTAAGTCCGCAGGAGGCTCCCGCCGGGCACGGTACATGGAGGCGATTAGGCGTTTGTCCCTGTCAGTTGTTCGGTACGGCGAAGTAGTGGCCATATACTTCGACGCAGGTGCAACGGAAGTGTAAGTAACCTGTTTTTGTCGATGTTGTCCGTGTTGAGCGCTTGAGCTCTCAGCTTGATGCTACTCGACCTTCACATCGCTGCACAGGGGGCAGACAACTCATTGACCGTGCCAGAGATCTGTCAGCGGATGCCGTTACTTACGCCCGTCCAAGAGACTAAAATCCTATATCTGCAGCTCGTGCGCACTATCTCACCGAAGATGAGCGCTACATGAGCATCGACGTCTCACCGCGCTCGGCGAGACACCTGTATCTTCCGAGAACAAGATCTCGCGCTCGGCCGCAGGGTCGAGTGAACAGCTCCGTCGGCTCCTTGTGTTCTCCCTGCGTCAGCTGATGAATGTATTCTGGGCGCCGGCATGAGTCTTGTGCTGACCTCCCGGCCGCGCCAATGTTGCATGCACGCCACAACAATATCGGTCCATCGATCCATTCATCTTTGGCCATACGCTGTCAGCTATACCGTACATGTCGTCGTGTATCAATGGCGATATGATTCCGTCACCATGCAGTTACAGCAAGTAGGGATGTATTAGGTGAGTCATGTATGCCCTCATCCCGTGCACCATGCCTGAGTACCTACTGCACAATACAATCCGCGTGTACCCATCTGGCTTGCTGTTTGTGATCAGCTCCTGGGCTGCCAAGTGCCCACTGTCCGTCAAGGCGAAACGGTCCGGAATTTTATTTTACGGACCAGCGTTGTGGTCGCGGTCAGTAGGTGTCTCTCCATTCTTCGCCTAATTGGGCAACCCAGCTACCGGGTTGTCTTTGTGTCACCGCGCGCAACCCAGGACACCACCGCACGGTCATCGGATCTGCTGGATGACGGACAAGCCAGAGCCGTTTCGCCTGCCATCCGTTTCCGCGTATGTCTGCACGGTCGCACATCCCGCACAATTTTCACCGAACGTCTCGAGGGGATCCGCATGCGGCTCGAGGGTGTGAGCACTCCCCGTTTCAGCCACGACTATCTCACTCATGTCCAGTATCAGAGTGACGCGTTGTGATCGCTCTGTATCGTTACGCTACCCGTGAATGCGTGTGTGCGAAACAAGTGCGCCTATGAAACCTTGTCCCTAGCCCGGACATGCACTGGATACCTCGGTCTCAGAAGCCTGCAGCAGGGCGGCCAGTAACACGCCTTTCCGTGCACGGTGGCACCCAACGTGCCTTCGGCTCCGTCCACAATCCGGACGATCGATGGCTGCGCCGGATAGGCCTAAGCACAAATGGACGACAATAGGACAAAGCCACCCGTGCCTCACACTGTCAGTGGGTTTGCTACAGGGACCGATGTGCACTACTCAGCAAGCAAGTAGGTTCATCATTCATGATCGGTAGGTTGCCCGTAGGGATCCGTATCTGATATGTCCCAAGACTACGAAATCTACACGTGCAGTACGCCTGTTCGATCCGAGTCTAACCTAAAGACCTTCCCCGGCGCCAGCGGTGTATTGCGATCCAGGACCCGTGCCTAAAGCTGGAGCGCCGTCGCAATGGCGTGCGCCAAAATGCTGTAATGGTGTGACGCATCAGCCGGGAAGCACGTCGCGGCAGGCACTCGGAGGTAACGCACTTGTGGATGGTGTACAGCGGGTGCAGTGTGTTGAGCCAGCTGGGGGTGTGCACATCATGTCAGGATGCCGCGGCTGAAAGGATGTGCCGCTGTCGACTCACAAGTAGCTCGCCACCGGCTCGCAGGGCGCGTCTTGGGTCGTCATGGCGGGCGTGCCGTTCTCGTACGCCTCGCAGTAACCAGTGATGTTGACGTACCCGAAGGTGGGGTAGTTGTCCAGCAGGGTGTTGAACACCGGGCGCGAGTCGAAGATGCGCACGCTCGTCCCGGTGTGGTTCGCCTCGAACAGCTCTGCGTACTCGATGAGCTGGTCATTGTAGTCGGCAAGCGCGCCAGTGATCTGAGCGACGGCCGTAGGGCCCGCTTCGATGAGCAGTGGTGCGCGGTTGGTGGGAGGAACTGTCAGGAACAGGAAGTTCCGGGCTCCGGCACCGTACAGAATTTCAACCTGTTCCCGACGTATGTTATTCTGGGACCCAGCTCAGGACTACGCCGAATGGAGCTAGTACTGACCTGGCTGAACAACCTGTCCATCAATATCGTATGGAAGGCCGGCTGCGAAGTGACGTTCGTCTACACGTTCATGACGATGCAGTCAACGCATCCATTAGCGTAAACCCGTGAAAGCCGCTGAATTGATTTACCCAAGCATATGAGTTGCCCTGAATTGAGTTAGCAGGTTAGCGTGCGGTCTGTGGTGGATACACGTCGGATCATGACGCACCACATCGTTGATACCGATCCAAATGGCAAAGAGACTGTTCGAACTATCCCATTGGGCGCCATATGGCTTTGGTGCGAGGTATTCCTCGAACTGTGAAACTTGATCCACAATCGACCTACGGAAGTGACAGTAAGTTTGGACTACTGCGATTTGACTGAGTTGCAAATGCCTTACAGGACAGTCGGTAGATACGGCGCAACGAGCGCAGCGTCAATCGTCGCGCCTCCGGATGCTAAGTTAAAGACCTACCGCCGGTGAATACATTGCATTACGACAACCAAGCAGCGAGAATGCTCACCTTGGTATTGGTCACATTATACGTCCCGCCTGCATCCTCTCAGCCGAGCGCCCGGATATAGCGACGGCCATGACGGCGAGAGCTTACCGAGGTATTCAACCCAGTTAGGGCCGTTAGACGAGGTCTTTGGTATCATGCATCAGTCTTCTAGATAGGAAGGCAGAGGTCGGGTGGGGCGTTTGTCTGGCACTCACGTAACCTGGGTTGGGGGAGTTCACGCCCGCGGAGATGTTGAAACCATCTGTGGTATATGAATCGCCAAGTGTGAACAGGAATTGGGTTGAATTCCAGTACAGCTGTGCAGATACGGCCGTCGCCGCGGAGAGAAGGACCCCGAGGTTGCGCAACATTCCGTAGGCTTGAACGATACGTACGTGCCCGAAATGCAAAGAACGACCGTGAGCCCGCTGACTTTGGGTCCGTCCTCAACCTCTTATACATCGTGCTCGTCGCGCGGATTGGCCGACAATTGGCCGCTAGCTGGGATATAAGAGGTTGACAGGATTATGTGGGCGAAACATGGGTTCGAAATAGCCTCGATGTGAGAGCAAACATTAATAATGTGCTGGCAACGGAGACAGGGAGTCGCATTGGTTCGGGTCAGCAGACAAGACTCGCGATGTGATCGGTGGCCAAGGGGCGCGTCGGGTGACCGCGACACTGCGTGCTGGGCACGATGACCAGGATGTACGGCTGAGATATTGCCATGATAGGAGCGGGCCGCATAGGAGGGATTCCTGTGTACAGAATGGAGCTACGTCTTGGGCACGACGGCTGAGGACGGGGACTACATGCGAAGAGGTACGCGCCTGACGGGCAAGTGAAGGGGAGGTCACAGGAGACCCTGGCCATCAGGATGCTGCACTCGAGAAGGGCCGGATGTCGTAAGATATGGATGGCCTGCCCTCGCTTTCTCCTCGCCCACTCCCGTCTCCGTGTGAGCGACCGGGCTGTCCGAACGACCACTGCTGCAGATGGCATCGCATGCCAGTGGGAGTGCGATTCAATCAGTGATCACACACCCGCTAAGCTTACTGCGCCTTCTGAGCCCGCTTAGAGCGTCATGATATCGGCATCTGAATTCGGCCTTATCTCGCATTCACGTCATTAGAATCGAATTTATGATGGAAGGAAACTCCCAGGCCGACGGACTTACATCGGAATCTCCGTTCTGCTCGGGTCACTGATCGAGCATCAGCGGTCACATTCCGCGCCGCCTCAACGCCCCGCCACCACGTTCACCACTATCGTCCCGTCCGGGCAGCCATGATCTCGGTGAGTTGTCTATATGGCATCTGCGCTCCGGCTCACCACTTCCCCGCTGTTAGGCTTTCTTCATCTTCAATCAGAAGGGCGAGGTGTGTAGCGGCCATGGAAGGGTCCCAAGCTCCGGACCACTTACTGCTGTCGTTCGTCATACCAGGTCCTCATCTCGCGACTGTACCGAACAGATCTCAAGTGAGTGCCCCTCGCTTGCTGCCTGCGGCGAATCTCATACAATGCGCCGCGCATTCCAGGCGGTCAATCGCGGACGTGTTCCGGATACAGGTCGTGTCGAATAGCGACGTGCGCTCGCCCATTATCACCCTCGGCTCGACCAGCTTCTTCCATGTACGAATCAATAACCTGTACATTGTAGCTGTCACAAAGTGGGTGTTGGGTTATGCCTAACGCGGACTCGAATCCTCCGCCCGACTAACCGACTCTGCACACAGGTGCAACGCCAACGCTGCGCTGGTCTTCGAGTTCTGTTACCGCTTTATCTCCATCGCAAAGTCCTATTTCGGTAAGGTCGACGAGGAAGCGGTCAAGAATAACTTCGTATTGATTTACGAGCTCGTTGACGGTAGGGAAGCTACCGATATTACCTTCCCAGCGACGCTGACATGTTTCAGAAATATGTGACTTCGGCTATCCTCAGAACAGCGAGGCGGACACACTCAAATCGTACATTACGACCGAGAGTGTCATGTCGACAAACATAGCACCAGTGCGTACTGGTGCATCTGGACTATCCATGACAAACCTGAGTGCAGTTTAGGAAGAGTCATCGAGGATTACTGTGCAAGCGACAGGCGCTACAAGTTGGCGGCGCGGGGACGTCAAATACAAGAAGAACGAAGCCTTCGTCGACGTCGTAGAAACTGTCAATCTAAGCATGAGCGCCAAAGGTGCGATTGTCGCCTCGATGGGGATGGGATTTGTGTTAAGAAGCTGACGCGCGAAACAGGGACGACCCTGCGCGCGGACGTCGACGGCCACATCCTCATGCGAGCTTACCTTTCCGGAACACCGGAATGCAAGTTCGGGCTGAATGATAAGTTGGTTATCGACAAGAACGAGCGGGGGGGCGGCGCCTCGGATGCCGTCGAGCTGGATGACTGTCGGTTCCACCAGTGTGTGCGGTTGAATGAGTTTGATTCCACTCGGACGATCAGTTTCGTTCCACCAGATGGGGAGTTCGAACTGATGCGGTACAGTGTTATATCATAATGTCAAGGAGGCTATTAACATTCAGCTGGTCCCTAGGTACCGAGCGACCTCAAACGTGAAGTTGCCCTTGAAGGTTATACCTACAGTCACAGAAATTGGCACGACGCAAGTGCAGTATGTCGTGACGGTAAAGACGAACTTCAGCAACAAGTTGTCTGCGACGAACGTCGTCCTGAAGATACCCACGCCTCTGAACACGACGAACGTCGACTGCAAGGTGGCAAGCGGGAAGGCGAAGTATGACCCAGCCGAGAATGTGGTCATCTGGAAGTAAGTGCCCCCCTTCTCTTCGTTCTGTGTGTCGCCTTGAGCTCTCTTCACAGAATACCGCGCATACAAGGTGGCCAGGAGGTCACCTTCTCCGCCCACGCAGCGCTGACCAGCACGACAACCCGGCAAGTGTGGGCTCGCCCGCCCATCGACGTCGACTTCCAGGTGCTCATGTTCACCGCGTCGGGCTTGATCGTGCGCTTCCTCAAAGTGTTTGAGAAGGGCAACTACCAGAGCATCAAGTGGGTGCGATACTTGACGAAAGCGAGTGGGTCGTATCAAATACGGGTAGGTTGCTCCGTTTTGTGGCCATGTCGCCTATATTGACTTTGCATGCTAGTTCTGAACCTGCGACTATCGACTGTGTCTTTCGACCTCCTGCTTTGCTCTCCTGACTTCTTGGTACACATGTACAGATAGGTTTAGTGCTTGATTTGGAATTCCAGCCTCTGTACTTAGTTGGGATTCGCTTCATTGGGCGCTTGATCGTCGCGTTGCCACGTGATCGTCGCGTCGCCGCCGGTTGTTTGTGGCTGAGGCGAGTTCAAGTTTCCGTTAACGTTCATGAGCCCGCCCATCGACGATCGCAATGCCCCCATCCGCCCGCAAGAGTAGCGTCGGTGGCGCCCGAAGAGCGCCAACCAAGTACATCCCCTACCGCGCAGATGATTTCCAGCATGGCAAGAAGACGGGCATGGCTGTCGCCTATGTCGACCACCGCTCGGACGAGTTCGAGCCGTTTGACAAGGTTATGAGCCAGGCGGACCAGCGCACACCGCCTCGCGTGCAGAACTCCCGCAAGAGGCGTGCGCAGACACCGAAGCCGAAGACTCCAAGGACGCCCGCCGTACAGGAGGTCGATGAGGACGGGGAGATGTCAATGGAGTTGGAAGATAGTGAGTACTTGAGATGAGCACACTGCTGCCGGGTGGCTGGCTGGTCTGCCCCTAAGATGGCTCACATGGGCGCATATAACCAGGTATACCAAACTCGCCCTCTGCGTACTTTGCGAACGCCCGTGTGAATACGATCACCTCCAGTGTTCCGCGGGTGGGCTCGTCCTCCCGGCCTGTCGCACATTCCTCGGACGTCGACTTTGACAAAGTGCCCTCTCCGCGCGAGTCACCCGCTTTCTCACATCGACGTTCCCTTGGTCAGTCGAGGAATTCTGGTCCCTCGAATTTGTCACAGTCTACGGTGGCTCAGGGTGAGGATGAGGAACCCGTGGATGACGGGATGGAGTTTGGTGGGCCGGACTTTGACGGGGGCGGAGGCTTCGACTCAGATGATGACGAGCCTTCGCAATCGTATCAGGGTCCACAATCCTCTCAGCGGCGTTCAAGTGTACATACGCCGAGGCGGACGAGCTTCGCCCAGATGGACCAGGACGATGAAGACGAACGAGAGCAGGTCGAACAGCTGACAGACAACGAACCCACGCCGAAAGCGAAGGGCAAGCAACGCGATACTGGGGATGTGCCTCAGCCGGACTATGAGATGGAGGACAACATCTCGCGAGGTCTTGCCGAGGTCGAGCAGGAACCCACGGACGAGGAGGATGTGCCCTTGCGTAAACGGACAGGACAGGACCGCGGCGATGACGACAGCATCGAGAAACACCAACGGCCGAGCAAGAAAGCACGTACAGAGAATGAAGGCGCCAAGAAGCCGCGCGGTAGACCCAAGGGGTCGAAGAATAACGTCCTGCGGGAAGGTCGGTTGCTCTATCCCGATTATTGCAGCATCCGATGTTCACATATGCTCTGTCTTAGTCACTCCCAATGATGAGAACACGGATGGCCTGCGTCGTGGGAGGCGCCTGCGATATAAGCCACTCGACTGGTGGAGGCTCGAGAAGGTCGTGTATGGCCGACGGGAGACAGGCACGTCGTATGTGCCGACCATCAAGGAGATTCATCGGATACCGAAGGAGGAACCTCTGCCATTGGGTGCAAAGCATCGCAGAAAGCGTCCGCCGCGCAGCAAGAGTAAGACCGCCGACGCCGAAGCGCAAGGGGCTCTGGTTTTCAACCCCGAAGAAGGGTGGGATGAGGACACGCAGGCTGAAGCCCTGGTCATCGACTACAAGTCGAAGGAGGATATCCCGAAACGTGGGTGTTCCTTGAAATTGGAAGCGACTGATGTTGAATAAACGCCATTTAGGCATCGCGTTTACGGCGAAGATGGTCACGCCAAAGGCGGCAGCTAATAATGACTTCTACTTCCAGAAGGTCTTTGGCGATGCGGACTTCATTGCCGCCGGAGAACTCATCATCCCTCCAGATGGGCAGAAGCCCACCAAGAGTACCAAGGATAACACATTCGTACGCGATGTCCCCATTTCTGTCAAGGTGATAGTGGCGTCCTCACGTCATGAACACAGGTATTTTATGTCATCGAGGGTGCAGTGAACCTCACGGTGCACAAGACGAGCTTCATTCTGGCAACAGGCGGCATGTTCCTGGTCCCGCGAGGTATAGCTCCTCAGTATAATCATCTCCCGAGACACACGATGACGCTCATTTCGTGCAGGGAACATGTACCACATCCGGAACATCTCCGAGCGCGACGCAAAGCTGTTCTTCGCTCAAGCTCGCAAGGTCTCGGACGAGGAAATGGAGGAAGATAGGAGGTCCGCTCGCAAGAGCCGTGGGTCGTCCGCGTCAGTCGGCCCTACCACCGCTGTCCGTTCGTCCTCAGAGCCACAGCCTCCTGCTACCGCAGCAGGCGCAGCGGCGTTGAAGCGCGCCGCCTCGTCCAGGACGAAATGAAGGACTCGCGTTACTGTGTCGTGCGGTCCATCGGAGCTATGCAACATTCTCATGCCGTATGAAGTCTATAGTCGCGTCTTGTATGATTATATGGTTATGCACTTTAGTATTCCCAACGATGCTGGTGTGCGTCTTTAAGGAGTAGCAATTGCCTGCGGGCGTCGATGTAAGTATGTATTCAATTCTGCAGCTTACAGTATCGTGTTAGAGATTGGCTTCCATGAATAGGATTATTAGGCGAGAACAGTGCAAATAACAAGATATGAGTGATAGACGAGAACGAACAGGAGATGGCCACCGTATATAGTATGAGAGCGGAAGGATGGGGAGGAGCCTACTCGTAACCTCAAAGCAGCGCAGAACGCTGCTTCGGGTGCAGGCTACTCGAGCGGGTAGGGAAGGTGTCAATTCTACCAGACAAAGAGTCCCGTGGCAACCCTGAAGAGGAAGCATGATTCTCAGAGAAAGCAGGAATGGGGAGAACTCTGTTAGGTACAGTATCAGGTACGGAAGGGAAGGAGTCGAACAGAGCACTGTCTAGCCCACCCGAGCCAATGCTACTGGAGACAGACACCCACGACATAGGCCGTTCGTTCCCATTGGGGTTTGGCTGCCGCTCCAAACGAGCGTCGGAAGACAGGTTGAGCTGGGGAAGGGAGGGCGTCGGCTCGGACTTGCGCGGGCGCGCGGCGGTGTTAATGGAGAGGTGATTGTCGTCATCTGGATATCCCGCGTTCAGCACGTAATGGCCCGAGTCTTGGCTCTTGCGGACATGGAGATGCTGCTTACCAGGAGAGGCGATGAGGACAGTGTTGCGGTTGTTCCGCTTGTGCCATAGGCGGTCCGCAAACGACGTCGCGCGCGCCAGGCCCTTACTCGGCATCTTCCACGAGCGACTGGAGCTCATCACAGAGCTCGTGTCCGATCCCACAGCGTCGAAACGCGGTGATGGGGGCGTGGCGAGGACGGAATCGTCCTCGGACATCTCTGAGCACACGCTGTCGCGAGGGTACGCGCCCGGCATAGGCATCAGGCCGTCTTTGGCACTCGGCCGACGGGACAGGAGAGTCGAGAAATATCGAGGACGGGGGCTCTTTGGAGGGACAGGGGGCGGTGTATCGGATAGCAGTCTACTGCGCGGACGATCCTTCGTAGGTATGATAGGGCCCGGAGTTTGTGGCTCAGTATCCGAAGCCATACGAGTGCGGCGCCGGTCCATGGGTGGCGTTACGGGGCTCGGTGTCCGCGGCGCTGGGATAGGGGGGAACTCTTGTGGCGAGTTATACTCAGAGCTACCATGGCCGTCGCCCGAAGTGGAGACGTCATCGTTTGCAGGCGGCTGGTCCGGGATGGTGACCTCGACCCTAGGACCGGACATACTGCGTAGAGCACTAGCAGGAGGGGGGGTGGAGGGGGTAGCGTTGGTCACAGGCAGCTTCCTTGGTGAGCCGAGCCCCGACAGCTGCTTCTCCAGCAGCGCAGCGTCTGCCAGCAAATCAGCGAGGTCAGTGAATCCCGGAGACTTCGGTGAGTCTACAGCCCGCAAGTCTGAGACCCGCTGCGCCTGCGAGCTGGTGCTGCGATTGGCACCTTCTGTGACCTTGTGGTGTACGACAGCACGGAATGAACCGGTAGCAGTCTTGGGCGTGAGCGAGGGTTCGACGTAACTGGGTATTGGCTCGGAAGGTGATTTGTCTGTGGGCGGGGAGATGGGCGAGACTGGGACGAGTACGCCGCGTGTTACGACAGGCGTTACGACTCTGGGAGGCTCTGTCACGATGACAGCATCCTGAGTGTCCAACGCCAACGACTGGTTTCCAAGCTCCTCCATATCAACGACCTTCGGTTGAACTGGTGAGACAGTCACTGACGGGACGGTCTCGACGCTGGGGAAGGCAAAGCTGTCTTGAGGTGTCTGAGGCTTGCTCAAACTCGCCGACGAGGGTACCGTCGACGACATCACCTCGTCAGTAGTCACTTCCTCTTTATTGCCTGCCTCCTCGACGTCATCGCGCGGCGAAGTATCAGCAGACACACCACTCGGCTCATCGCCCGCCGCCACTGGCAAAGCCGCAGTGACAACTTGATCCTGCGCACCAGGAGAAGGAAGCGTCTCTGTTGTGGCTGAAACGTCCGAAATAACCGGCAGGCCACTTTGCTCCGCAACGACTGCAGGACCGCTGGCAGCCTGCGTGTCAACTACAGCCATTGCTGAGGATGATGGTTCATCTGCAGTTGCCGGCGGCGTGACAGCGGGTGACGACTGTCCGTCCGCATCGCTATGAAGCTCTCTAGCCTGCGGCCTCTCTGCGCGATCCACCAGGTCTGGGGGATTTGTCCGGCTTGTGTCGTCTGACGGAGGTAATGACGCGCTATGGTCAGGCGCATTCTCAGCAGTTATGGAGGTTGTCCGTGTGATTGATGAAGGAGGATGTGGTTCGGATGAGCTGTCCCGAAGTTCCTCGGGCAAGACAATCGCGGGCGTAGACGATTCGGCTTCCTCTTGGCCTTCTGGAAGCGACTCCACAGCAAGAGCAGGTAGTGAGAACTTCGCAACGATGTCGGAGACACTTCGCCGGCGTGCCTGCCATGCTCCAGAATGTCGGGGCGAGGTCGTCTCCTCGAGAGCAGCTTCAAGAGAGCCGTAGCTATCCGCCTCTCCATCAGCAGACATGGTAGGTGAGACGGACCGAGAAGACGGTCCGCTCAACAAGGTTGCTGAGGCGGCACGACTTCTGTCCGCAAAGCTAGGGCTGGTAGCCCGCGTCGGATGAGTTGGAGCGGGTGCGACTGGCCTGGATAGTCCCGGAACACGGTTTCCCATCAACTCTCCTCGACGTCGAGATGACCCATCATCCACTGGGGGTGCACCTAGCCCAAAACTACCCCTCGGGACGGGAACGGCACCTTGCTTCTCGAAAGAGGCGATCTTGTCTCGTAAGCTACCTGGCGCGCGCGCGGCGTTTGGGGCTCCAGCAGACTGCTTCAAGTCTGCATGACTTGAGCCTGCATGGTTTGAGCCTGCATTGCGCTGTTGTAGTGCTGCGATGCGGTCCTTCAGATTCACGGGGGGTATAGGCGGTTTCGTGGTAGCCCTGCGAGACAAAGCTGAGCTGCATCCATGGCTGGCGCCGTGTACTGCACTCACATCGGTCATAAACGAGCGAGCAGGACGGTGACCGCTGACGACCCGCGACTGCAGTGCAACTACTCGTCCGAGAGGAAACGACGGCGGCGGTGATGGTGGTTGATGCAGGGAGGTGTGACCGTACGCCGGAAGCGCTTGTTTTGCCAGCCGGCGTTTCGCGTACTGGCAATTGCCACAAGCCAATGTCGTGTGCAGTCCGAACAAGAACGCCTCGACAATACAGAGTAGAACAGAAGCAGTCGTCGTGGCTCAAAGACGATGAGTCGACGTACAACAAGGTTGAGATGCATGTGTACTACTGCCGAGTATCTCTGAGTCCGCTTGACACGCGATCAGAACACCGTGGAGGCCTGGCTATAGCAAGTACTAGTACATGGCATGATATCAGTCACTATCACTAGCATCTCCCGAGAATCCCAGGCCTTTCGACAACCAGTAGTCTCTTTTGCTACTCGCATCACGTCGAGGCACCCTACGCTTCGCGCCTTTGGCAACTGACACGCTGTCCTCGTCGTCCACCACATGCAGATTGTAATCTTGCACGTCCTCTGGGTCCTCTTCATCCGTCGTGAACACAGTATGCATGTCGGATTCGCGACCAAGCCTGCGGCGCTTTCGCGGTGGTTCTCGGCGATCATCGATCTTGTACCTGCTCTCTTCTTCCTCGTCTTCTTCCTCGTCTTCTGCCGCTGACTTATTAGACGCGGATGCCACCTCAGCCTCTTTGCAAGCCGTCTCTACACTCTCCTTATGCGCGACGTTCGACTTCCCATTCGAGGCAGCGTGTGGTACGTCCGATACGATGTCCGCTCGAGGGGTGATGCCGAGCATGCGGTGTAGCACCCTTAGTTCGAAGACTTCTTGTACCAACCGTCGATGATTGATGGTCTGAAGCATGGTCATTGAGCGAACAGGTAAAACATATGACATCACTACCATACCTCCTGGGTGACACCCATTACCCTCGCGAGGATGCTCAGGTGCGGACGGTTGAGGCCATCACCAAGGCGGACACGCCGGCGATCCCGGTTCGCGCTGATCCAGCCTGCCTGCATGTACGCAGCAGAGGTCATCAACCCATGCGCACCCGCGAAGGTTGCTCGGACTTTTGCAATGTTGTATGAGCCGCGTGAGATGTCATTCGCTATCAGGGTCTTAGTGATGACCCAGGCAGCGTCGAGTGGCACACTCACAAGGGTCTCCAGGATCCTCGATGGACAAGAGTTTAGATTGCCCGTAATCAAGCCATCCCCTCCTTCGTTTGTTGAAGTACGTGCCGCCATCACGGATTGATATGCCGACTTCGCTGTAGTTGAAGTAATAGCCATAGAGCTCGAAGAACTCCATGACGAGGACACCCAGGTTCTTGGAAGGGTCTATCTCGCCTCTGCGGACCTTTGGATGCATCTGCAGAAAGCTGATGGCTAGGCAGACGATGCTATAGCTCCCAAGACCGCCAGTGTAGACCTCGTTCATACTACGCTGGGCAAGGAAAGACTTGATGACGAGAACGAGACTGCGAAGAGCGGGCAGCTCTTGCAGAAAGTGCCTAATCATCTTGCCAGCAGCGACACCATTGATTTGGTTGACACTGATGTCCACAGAGAAGCGTCCGTGTGTAGTCACGAATTTCACAATCGGCACTTTGGCCTTCGCGATGATTCGGACTCTATCTGTGATGCCCGCTCGCTTCACGGTATTTGCGAGAGAGTGCAATACGCTCTCCTTGTCGCTACGCGTCATTGACTGTGAATGGATCACCAGATCAATATCCCTTGGTGACTGTGAGACCGGGTATTACGGGGGACTGGTACTAGGACATACCCAGTGGGAAGGTATAGCTTGGTCTCGTAGCTACCGAATGGGTGCACTTGAGCGTCCGGAAATCGCTCGTGTACTGCCCGTGCTATCTGCGCAACGACCAGCGAGCGCACTTCGTCTTCTTCGGGCGTGGGCGATATGTAATGCACGAAGGCTTCCACATCGCGATGTAGCCTGAGTTCATACATGAATTCACGGAAAGCATGAGAAATCCATCGTTCAAGACGTACATTTCAGCGACATTCGCGCAACTCTCCCAGTCGACGTCAGTGGCCCACGGTGCCTGCCGGGCAGCCGCTGCAATACGCTCCTTCTTGTTCGCGTATCCGTCATCCAAGTCAAACTCGTCCGACTTCCGCTTCCTCCCTGCGTGGTCACGCTCTGAAGCCTTGCCCTTACCCTTATCCCACTCCCTAACTGGAGGCTGCTCCTCTTCCGCCTTCTCCTCTTCGTCCGAGAACGTGAATTTGATGAAGTCGGCCTCCTCAAAGGTGTCATGACTCTTCTTCCCAGTGGGCTTCTGCTCGCTTGGCTCCGCTGGTGTGTTTAGCCCAGATGGTCCCGCTTCCCCTTCGCGTCTCTCCTTCGCCTTGCGCCGCCGAGCACGTCGATCATCCGGCCGTCGTTCTGTATTCGAGCCCGCATTTTGTTGTGCAGCTGGAGTGCTCCTGGAGGATGGTGGCTTGGATCCGGACATCAGAGAGCGAAATGATTCGGGCGTATACAGTACCACGACTGTGGCGGGTTCAACAGAGACTCGGCGCTCGCCACAAATGCAGATTCGGATGGAGATTCGCCCACGATCGTGATGCCGGAAATGGGAATTGTTTGGCAAGGGCTTCCGATCCAAACATACGCTCGGCTGCTGATCCTTCCTGAAGTTCATGAGGAGTTGGCCGTCTCTAGTACGGCGCTGTTTCTCGACCTACAAACATCATGCACCGAGGCTCGAGCCCAAGAAGGGGGACCGTGGTATGTGCCGAGGCATGTCATGAATAGGCTTATACTCATGTTGCGGTCAGTGGTCGTGGCGATGTCGGGAGGTGTAGACTCTTCAGTCGTAGCCAAGCTTCTCAGCGAAAAGGTACATGGACTCATAGACCATCGACACAACGACTTTGATTTACATTGTTTATCAGGACTACGCCTTAACCGCCGTCTTCATGAGGAACTGGGATACCCGGGACGAATCGGGCACCGACCATGGCTGCGAATGGGAGAAAGACTGGGAGGATGTGCAACTTGTCTGCCACAAGCTGGATATCCCATGCAAGATGGTATGCAAATTCCATAGTTGTGCGTCGTTGTATTGAGATTCATAGCCGCTCAGGTAGACTTGTCTCGTCAATACTGGACCCGAGTCTTTGAACCATGTCTCGACATGTGGCGAAAGGGTTACACCCCTAATCCCGATATTTGGTGTAATAAGTGAGTGTATACGTGCAGCTCAATGGGCAGTTCTCTGATATGTCCTGCCTTGTGCAGGGAAGTCAAGTTCGGCGGATTGGTAGATCAACTGGCGGACGGAGACTACTGGCTTGCTACAGGTTGGTTTCCTAGTCGTTTTGCATCACAACTTAATCATTGCGATATTTTTTCCAGGACATTACGCTAACAAGGCGTGGGTTGCGCACCGTTCTCTAATCTCCGAGTCCGCTGGAGGTACCCCGGTCCTGCGTCCGACGCTCATTAGACCAAAGGACAGGACAAAAGACCAAACATACTACCTCTCAGCCATCTCCGAGCAGAGCCTTGCGCGTACTATCTTCCCGCTCGCCCCTTTCAGCAAGCGTGAAGTGCGTGAACTGGCACGCAAGGCGGGCTTGCCGACAGCGGCGAGACAGGAAAGCATGGGTATATGCTTTGTGGGCGAGAAAAGGAGATTTAACGACTTCCTAGGTTCGTTCAATTCAAGTAAGCTTTCATAGTTGATTGATTTTGTCTCGCTCAGCACAGTACATCACCCCTAATCCTGGCTCGGTTGTGGACCTCGAGACCAACCGAACTGTTGGTCGTCATCAGGGGTTATGGCAGTACACAATTGGTCAAAATGCCCGGATATCGGGTCTGGATCGCAAGGCGTACGTCGCAAGAAAAGATTTGGAACATAACATTGTCTATGTTGTGCCCGGATCGTAAGTAGCACGTTTCCCTGAGGATGATGTCTCTCGATGCAGACTGACTTTACTTTTTGGCAGAGATCACCCCGCCTTATATTTCAAAGGCTTGGTAGCATCGGGATTCCAATGGATCTGGCACGACTCTGTGCCATCTGCTTTAAATACAGACAATGCTTTCCACTGTCGTGTGAAGTTTGGATATCGTACACCCGATGTCGCGTGCACCGTACGGAGGTAAGTATCTCCGTGACCGCGCTCTACAGTACTCGTCTTGACCTTTCGGCACTTTCAGAGGCGCGGAAGAAGATGCTCTGCGTTTGACTTTTGCAGAGCCACAAAAGCACGTCGCTCCGGGACAAGTTGCCGTTGTATTGGATGGAGATCGTGTCTTGGGATGTGGGACAATCATGGAACCACTCTGATGTACGATATGCATTCGCTGCACATGCAGGCATGCCCATTGGCTAGTCTCCTCTGGGCAGGTTCAAGAAGTCCTCTTTGACGGAGGGGAGGGCAGTCTTCTACCCATTGACATTTGTGCCCCGTGGACTACTGCGGTCCGGGTCTGTCCGCCCCGAGTAAGCCTTCCTAGGCTCTTATTACGTGGATTGCGCACTGGGGCTGCTGGTGTGACGATACTTCTCTACTCTATTATGATGAAAAATGCGCAAGACGTGGCAATCATGAAATAGAAGACGTATAAAGCTTGTAGTCTAAGTTGTGCCCGGGGAACATCCGAAGATCGACACACTGAAGGAGTGAGTGCTCGAAGACGCGTCTATGACAGAAATGGCGATAGACGCTAGCAGCACCTACACCCCCTGCTATACACCTACACTCACTGCTTCGGCCTGTCTATACTGCTTTCAAACTACTGTCAGCGACTGACTGGCGATACGACAAAGCAGGCAACATCAGTCCATCGTATAGCCTTTGCGGTCCCGCATGTTCTGGAGGTAGTGACCACGATAGCTACTCTCAATTGACCGCTTCACATCTACCGTCGACAGATTTGGCTTCCACAATGCGTCCACGATTGATAGTCTCCTGGATAAGGAGGACGTATCATTAGAGGCTATCTTAGACGAAGACGACCTGCTCCAGGAGTGCAAAGCCCAGAACACGCGACTCGTCAGCTACTTCCAGCGGATAGACGTGCTGCAGCGCTTGCTTGGCTATGTGACGGGCCAGATTGAGGGGGAGGATAGGGGTCGATTCAAGTGAGCCATGAGTCCATTCTTGCGTGTTCTGTGCGATTACTCAGGTCGGTGGTATGACGGCTATGACTGAAGGTACCCATACGTCTCCACCGAGGTCCTGTGCAGCGAAATATGGACCATAGTAGAAACATGCCTCAACAACCGCGAGCAGTTGCTCACCCCATTTTGGGAGACAGTCATGGACAGGTCACCAGAAGACATGAAGACGCAGATGGTCATGGCGTCCCAGTTCGCCAAGATAAATGCTGTTTTCTTGAGCAAAAAGCCTGCGGAGGTGAACGCGTTTTTCTTCCTCTCACATTTGTGGAAGTGAATATGGAGCTCCGTGCTCAGATGCTTGCTTTCATTCGATCGCAACCGAACATCGTAGACCGACTGCTTCGCCACATCGAGACTCCCGCGTTCGCCGACCTGCTCGTCAGGATCATCCAGCTGGACGAGCAGCCCGCCGGTGCAACCGTTCTCGACGTATGTTCTCTTTGCTCTGCAGTATGCTCTACCCCGAACTCCTCTTACCTCAAGGCGTGTAGTGGCTATCCGAAGAGAACCTTATGTCTCGCCTCGTCGACCTGCTTTCCCCTGCTTACAGCCCCGACATGCACACGGTCGTCTCCGAGCTCATCAAGGGCATCATCTCCATGGCTGCTCCTTCACCTGGCGCTGGCATTGCTGACAACCAAGTCTCGCCCTCAAACTGCTTTGCAAGAGAGCTGGCTCACCGTGACAGCGTCTCCAAGCTAGTTAGCTATATCCTCTGTGATTTTGGCCCGACCGTACTGGAACCCTCAACACCTACTGGCCCTGAGACAATCCAAGCCGACTCTGCGCAAACGAAAGCCGACCCGGAGTGCGCTGCATCATCTGTCGTGCAGTCTATTTGCATCATCATCGAGCTGATTCGGCAAAACAACTCGGACTATTTTGAGCCGTATCTGTTCCACACACTGCGCAACCGGCTGATACAGATACAGCAGCAGCTACAGATGAATAGGCAGGGTGGCCGCGAGGCGCTCGAGGCGGCGTTCAACGAAATGGTTAACCGTATGGGCGTCGTGCACCTCGGACCTTTGCTGGATATCATGTGCGACAAGTTGGACACATTGCAGCAATTCCTCCGGCAACCAAGATCCATGGTAACATTACTCGCCCTTGCCAATCCCCCGGTTACTAACACTATGTTTAGAGTGGGCATGTCTTGACCACAGTGGGCGAATTGACGCCGTTAACCTTCGAACGTTACCGGATATGCGAGCTCTATGCTGAGCTATTGCACGCATCAAATATGTCATTGCTCAATCGACCACGGGAATATGACAATCTGTACGATGCCTCTGGTCGGCTACAGGGTGGATTGTCCGCACTGGAACAACTGGCTCAGGTTATTGCTATCGGCTCCGGTGGCGAACCGAACGAGGATGACATGGACGACGAAGAGGGCGACGAGGTCGAACCCGCTCACGACTTCCCCGTTCATAATGCGCAAAACGACTCGTCGTCGCTTCTGGACTCTGACGAGGATATGAGCGGGGACGACGAACCGGGCAGCTCCGATGACGACGCCATGGAAGAAATTGCCATGTACGATGAACCAGGGTCCAACGTGAACAAGGATCCTCTTCTGACGGCGTCTCCCCTCTCCCGCTCGTCTCCTCTACTCTCATCATCACCCTCCGTTCCATCCTCATCATCACCGAGCTTCGTCCCATCAGCCAACCTGGTGCCCTCTCCCGGTACCTCCCCCACAGATGTGCCCGCCATCACACTTCCACGCCAAAACTCTTGGAATTCTGGATCAGATACGGACACGCTTTCAAGACCGCGGTCAAGTAGTTCTCGCCGGAGCACCCGGAGACAGAGCACAATGGAGAACTTCGCCAACGGGCGTCCGGTACTCGGCGAGAGGCTGAAGCAGCGGTTTCTTGAAGCCAACGTCGTGTCTACCCTTCTCGTGGGTCTGTTACCTGTTCTTGACTGGACAAGCGGGCTGACGACGAACAAAGGATCTGTTTTTCGACTTTCCTTGGAACAATTTTCTTCACAGTGTAGTGTACGACCTCATCCATCAGATTCTGACAGGTCGAATCGACGGTGGGTTCAACCGCGAGCTCACAATAGCACTATTCCGGGACGCGCGATTGATGCACCGCATCATCGAGGGCTCAAAGCGAAACGATCAGGAAAGGTCCGTGCCACGGTCCATCATCTCTTCTACTCCCTAACCCTGCATATCAGTGCAAAGCCGAAAGGCGTCCGCCTGGGCTACATGGGCCACCTAACGCTCATCTCCGAGGACGTGATCGGCGCACTCGAGCACTTCCCGCCCGACTTGCGGCTGCTCGCCGCGCAGTACGCGCCGCAGCCGGAGTGGGACGAGTACGTGACGGGGCGGTACAAGGAGACGAAGAAGAAGGACACGATCCTGCTCGGCGGGGGCAAGCCCGTCGTCGCGCCGGGCATGCGCAACGGGTCCGCGGCGTGGAAGGTCGACGAGGCGGACACGGGCACGGCGCCGGGGCGAGCCGCGCAGCAGGACGGCGAGGACGGCGAGGGCCAGATGAAGGGCGAGTTCCGGCGGACGGCGAAGATGCGCGAGGGGAGCGCGGACTTTGGTACGATGGACGATGACGACGAGGAGTTTTCGCGGGCGGGGCCGCCGCATGTAAGCGCGTCTCTTCTCTTCCCTTTCTTCCGCTGTTTGTTCCGGCGTGCTGATGTGTTCATTGTGATGTGTGACAGTTCGCGCAGTACCTGGCGCAGGAGATGCAGTCCGCAGAGCATTTCGAGTCGGCGGACGAGGCGTCGGACGATGAGGAGGAGGACGGCGGGTGGCTAGCCCATTCGACGTTCGACCTCCGCCCGCCGCCCGTGTCTGCGCGGCAGCATGAAGGCGATCGAAGACCGCTCAGTACGAGTGGGTTTGACGTACGTCCCGCCAGCGGTTGAAACAATGTCTATTCACTCATCCCGCCGATAGGATGCCTTCGCTCCATCTAACAGCCAGAGTCACAACAGCGGCCCCTTCGAAGACCCCTTCGACGACGTACGTACACCTCCGCTCCGCCCCCTCCCTGCTCCCCATCCCATACTAACCATCCCTCCAGGACACCTTCGGCCCCTTCTCCGACACGGCGGCGGCGAGCGGGGTGGACCCATTCACGTTCTCGTCCACGTCGCGCCTCGCCGAGGAGCCCGAGCCCGAGGCGGAGCACCTCGAGGACGCGTCGTTCGACTCGTTCGGCGACTTTGGCGACTTCCAGAGCGCGGAGAGCGGGTCGGCGGACGGGGGCGGCGCGGGGAGCTGGAGCTTCGCGAGCACGTCGAGCACGGGCTCGCTCGACGAGTTCGGCGGGGGGTCGCCCCAGGGGAAGGCGGAACGGACTCAGTGAGGAGGGTTGCTGGGGAGCTGCTAGCTATCGGCTGGGCGCGGCGACGGTTGTCGTTCTTGAACTTAGAACTTTGTGACGAGGGATGTGTTCGGTGATGCGATTTGATGTGTGGTGACGAGAAGTGCCTGGTTGTTGTAGTTACGAAATCCCATGTATTGCGTGCGTCGCACCGGCGACGGTACGGCGCGCTGCGCGCGACGATGTAACGGTAGGTAGTGTGTCTGTTCTGCTATGTGTGCCACCTAGATATCACAGCATACATGTACATCGCTCGCTTCGAGGCAAGGACTGTATGTACAGTGCCGAAGTCGAGTGGTATCAGGGCTACACGCCAACGAGGCTCACAGGCGACTGTCTAGTCCCAAGACGAATAAAAATACAGTGTAGCGGGTGTCTTCTGCTCATGTCTCCCCAATGTGAACCGTACAGAGTATGATAGTCTTCGGCGGCGTTCAGTGGTCGGGCGCGCGCGTGGGGGGTCGTGATGCACAGCTCGCTGTGTGCGTCTACGTGCTGGACTAGCGGCTATCCAGGCCGGACGCGCAGCTGGCGTGGGGCAGCGCTGGGACGCGGTGCAGGTAGAGTTCATGTAGGTATCGTCGGTCCGAGCGCAAGTCACCGTTGTGGTTTCGTTCCGTGTCCGTCGGAGGATCCGCTGCCCAGGCTAGACTTGGGGTCGTTCTTGGGAGGCTTGGCCTTCACGTCGTCGGCCGGTAGGGACTGTTCGAGTCTAAGGCCGGATAGCTCACCGGACGCAGACGGCAACTCACCTCGAGCACTACAGACTCGTCCGAGGAGGTCGACGAGGCGGGCGACTCGGGTCGCCTTGACTGCCGCCGCCGTGCTTCCCGCGTGGTGCGAGCGATGGCGCGCTGCGCACGCTCCTTTCTCCGCCTGCGCTGGCGGATGCTGACCCAGACGACGGTGGCGACGACGGCGAGGATCACGAATACTGCGTAGAGACGGCGCATCAGCCGAGGACTCGGTACGGAGAGCCGGAGTGCGACGCACCGATGACAATCACCACGGCGATGACCCAGCCGCTGCTCTCTGGCGAGGGCGGCGTGCCGTCGTCCGAGTCGCCGTCGCTGTGCGGGAGAAACGCGTCGGGGGTCAGTGCTGCTGCACAGGAGGGGCTCAGCCACCGGGAAGTCACCTGACTTACTCTCTTGCGATCGGGCGCGCGGTGGCGGCGAGCGCCCAGGCGAGAAGTACGGGGCAGACGGCGTGGGGGCGCATGGGAAGGTCGAAGGCGGCTGGCGGGGCGAGGAAGACGGTGGTGGCGGAGAGAGAAGGCGAGCTGGGAGGGCAGCGGGACGGGAGGATTATATGATAGGCTGGTGCGCCAAGGAGGCGGCGCCCTGGGATGCGCTTGGCTCGCCAAGCGGGCGGCGAGCGATGACAAGAACTGACAAGCCGCCTTCTGCCCTCCGACCCATCTCCTTCCGCCCGACATCCCCGCTGCGGCCACTTTCAAATCTGCATTGCGCGCGATAAGTGCTCCCCGTGCGCACTGGTACCACTGCAGCGAGCGAGCCAGTGGCTGCCGGCGTGTGCTTGGACCCGGGGTGCGTACCCGAACCTCGGCGCGCTGGGTCTCGCGCGCGATCCTCGATTGACTGGGATGCCCTCACGCCGAGCGTGTGCCGGCTCGTCCCTTGCCAGTTCCCCGCCGTCCAAGCGCACGAGCACGCTCACCGTGCTCTTGTTTCGGTCTGGGCTGCGCGGCCACAAGAGAAGGCGCAGCACGGCACGCGTATCGTCTTTACATGTGGGTCCGTGCCATGTCAGCAGTCGCAGATGGGCCGCAGGAGACTTCGCCATACGGTTCCTGGAGGCAAACCCTGAACACCGTATCACAATAGCATGGACGCCAGGCCACAAGGGCATCAGAGGCAACGAAATCGCGGACGTACTAGCGAAGGAAGCCACGGCGGACGAAGGCCCCAACCAACACGCGACGCGAGCGAACGCATTGCGCAGAGCCAAAGAACGCGCGATGAACGCATGGATTGATGAGTGGAAAAAGACACACCCAAGAGGCCGCTTCGCATCAGCGAACCGACTACCACCACAGGCCAAACCGAGGAAACCATTCCTTACCCTACCGCGAGAGCTATTCGGACGAACACTGCAGTGCAGAACGGGACATTGCTTCATAGGCGAGTACTACAAAGAATTCGTACCTACCGAACCAGTTGACTGCCCATGCGGCGACCCATACCAGTCACGACGCCATGTCCTCCAGGACTGCCCACGATATGAGAAATACCGACACACCTTACGCGCGGTAAGCACGACGATCGACCTGCCGACTATCCTCGGCACAGAGGAAGGGATAGACGCCCTCGCGAAGTTCATCGGGAAAAGCAATGCGTTCACGAAGACGGGGGACCCGCCAGGCGGATGGGGCGACGAAGACCAGGACCAGGAAGCGAGAGAAGAAGACGCGGAAGACGAAGATGACGGAGACCCGAGCGGAGAGGAGGACCAGGGCCAGGAAGAGGGAGAGGCGGAGAACGACGAGGACGAAGAAGACTAAACGGTACTAGCTGCACGGCGAAGTACCGTCCCCACACCCTACACAACACAACACTACCATCGACACCTCGTGCACTAGGGGGCAACTCCGGCTTGTGCCCCTAGGAGAAAGACACCGGAGAGCCGAGTATGGACCGTATGCTTTTCCCCCTTTTTTCCTTCAGCTTCATTATTCCCTATCCTTATTACCATGCGTGCTACGTCCCGACCTCAGACCACACCAATAGACCCCGTCTCACAACCCAATTAGATTGCCTGCCCATTACTATACAAACATCACGTCGATAGACTACTATACCACCTCGAACGGGACGCAGGTCTGGGTGGCGCGTTTTAACGCCCACATTTGTACAGGCCGGCGTCCGCCGCGTCTTAGCACATTGTTTGCTTGTTG
>NW_025955337.1:0-37589 GCF_022376445.1 Fomitopsis serialis | reverse complement strand
CCTCTCAAGCGAATCCTTCGCAGCCTTCTTCACGTCAGCCTTCGTGTCCCAGATCGCCTCAGCGAGGATGGGGACGATCTCTGGGGTGAGACGCGCAGTCTGAAGAGGCGCGCTTGTAACAAGCTGGTTGAGGACAGTGAGCGAGCCGGTCTTGACCTGCCACTTGCCGACCGTCTTGATCTAGTGAAGAAGGGCGGGAAGCACAAGCGCTGCACCCCAAGTGTTCATACCCACAACGTATGCCTTCACTGCCTCGATGGCGGCCGTGCGCACAGCGGGCATCTTGTCGGCGAAGCATTCGAGCAGAGCAGCGTAGAGTCCGGAGTCAATGAAAAGGGGCTCGAGAGCCTTCACAGCGTCGGACTTGGTGATCACAGCGACGGCGTTCGCTGCACCCTCACGCGCCGCGGGCGACTTCTTGTCGCTGAGGGCCTTGATAGCAGCATCGTTGAAGCCGACAGACTGGAGGGCCTTGGGGCCATCCTTTTGGGCGAGCGCAGCGAGGGTCGTTGCTGCGGACTCGTGGGTCGCCTTGTCGGCGACGAAGAGACCGGAATCATCAAACTGGCCGTCTGCGGGTGCGACGGCAGCCTTGAGAGAGCTGGGGGCGGAGGTAGCGAGGCACTGTCGTCGTCCGGGTGATCGCCCGGACCTTCCTCAACGACGTTGAATTCGGAGTCCGTGATGAGCGCACTGAGACGTTTATTCACCGGAACGATGGTATGACCCGAATGACTGGATTCAGCCAAAGGAACCGGTCACCGGTTACCGCCCAATGCGCCGGGACGGATCGTGATATGCAAGGTCATGGTGGCATCGCTTTTCCTCCAGTCCTCCTTCAGTTGCTCGCGATTCTCCTGCGCCGGTGTTATCGAAGCGAATACCGGATCATTGTGTCTCCTTTGGCAAAGCCGCTAGGGGCGTATTCGCATCATGTTTCGGCGATCACAGTGATGTTCGAGGAGTTGTGAGAGGCGCGGCGGCGGTGGTGGCGCGCCGCTGAACTTCTGGGCCTTGAGTAACTGGCCACTAGTGGTCTTTTGCTTGATCGACAACGCATTGGTGAACGCACAGGCGGAAGGTCCGGTTCGCGAGCTCCGCATCACCGTATCCGTACACTAGGCACGGCATGTGCTACCTTGTATGTATGTCAGGTCGCCCACCATAACACCTGCCTCAACGGAGTTAGTTTCCAGTGTCAATGTCAGGTCAGATGGAGAACACATACATCGATTACGTAGCCAGCGTACTCGCCGACTGCACCACCTGCCTCACACACTGCGACGCTGAGGTCGCTAGGTCGTCAGCCTGGATGTTCCGCTCGCCGGCCTTGGGAAACTGCGTGCTGGCAGTCAGGATCGTGCGGTACTCCACCGAGCGCGCAGCGCTGATCCACCTGTGCGCCTTCTCCGCGCCGTCTCGGGACGTCCGGATGACCGCTTCGGCTTGCAATGCATGCGCCCGGAGGACGAACGTGTGGAGGTGCAAGACAGTGATGGTCGAGCGCTGCGCAGAACGGAACGTGGGTGGCCAGTGCGAGCTGCATGAGTGGTACTTATCCAGGAGAGTCCATATTGACGCATCGCCACCCTGCTTGTGCACGCATAACCGCGAAGCGGGAATGATCGCTCGGCGGAGCAACCACTCGTCCCACCGCCAGAGCTCGCCGTACCGCCTGCACAAGGTCGCCCCCGTGTACGCGTTCGACAAGAAGAGGGCAGACATGTAAAGGGGGTGTCTGCTATCAAGGGGAGGTGCGATCGAGTAGATGTCGAGGGCCTGTTGCGGGTCATCCGGTGTGATGCATCCGTGCGATATGCATCACTGACAGTGAGAGCATGGGTAAGGCGGGGAACGATGAGACTTCGAGCGTTATCGAAGAGGGTCCACGGTCTTGCTCGTCCCGTAGACTCTGCACTTCCGCCAAAGCACCAAGACCCTCCGAAGGGCTTCTGAGAGCATACAAGTAAACTTGATCGACTTCAGTGAACATACGTGAGTTGGCATTATACATGATGCACCCGAGGGACTCACATCAGAGTTCAAGTTAGCCGTCTCCAGATTCTTCAGGGCAACGTATTCCGCTGTAGTCACCGCGGGCAGTCAGTCAGCGGGTGAGTCAATCGATGGGTGAGTCGGCAGGTGAAAGGGTCGTTATACGAGGGAGTCGGGATACGAGGGAGTCGGTCGGCGAGTGAGTCGGTGGACGGTGAAGACTGCTCGAAATGTTTTGGCTCGAATTTGAAGATCGTCCTGCGTGACTTGGGGCAGAGATGCGTGCGTAGCGGCCGAGTGGGCGGGGAGACAGCGAGGCAGGTGGTCGGACGCGGTCAGACGAGTAAGCGGGGACGAAGAGGGAAAACGACTGAGTGGGCCGGTGAAAGAGAAAGCAGATGGGCGAGAGCGCGAGTGAATGGTCGGATAACAAGCAGGTCGGCGGGTACGGGCAGGAATGCAGGCAGGTAGGATGGCGTCGAGACGGCGGCAGACTCGATGGTGGTCGAGGACTGAGTACTGGCCCTGAGTCCTGAGGCCTGAAGTGCGAAGCGCTCAGTCCAGAGAACGCTGATTGTGATTGACTCAAATAATGACGACACAACAGGCTGTTACTGCCCATACCCTGCTCCGCTACTAAATGGTGAGGGTGCTTCAAAGCAGTCTGAAAATTTGTATTATAATTATACGGGTGATGGAAGTAGTACCTAGTGTCGCGGTCTGAAGGTCAATGAAGCATCGTCAACGAAGCTGTTGAGCCGTTAAGAGCTATTCAGACACCGTGACCATTGTATTCTACTACGAAGTTACTAGTCTACCACAGCGTCTGATACGCGTACTTCGATGCCCAATTATTAAGCCAAAACTTTGCAGCCTTATCTAGTACAGTATGAGTGTCCCAGTCTTCAGGTACATTCTCGCGAATCATTGCGCGAGTCGATCCAGGTGTGCAGGGAGCAAGCTGACATGATTGTCGAATTATCGACAAAGGAATGATGGCACCAACAGGTTTTCCGTTCGCGCGAAGGGGAGGCTTGTGGACAGGGTACATCAAATGAATGGGATCTGCTTGGGCTGGTAATTTTGCGAACCATTCTACATACGCCAGAGGCCCCTGGCTAGCCCACTCGGGAGGAGCTGGTAGCTGACGGAGAGTTCGGGGATCTTTGATGTCGTGCGGCAGCTTAAAGATTACCTTGACGCGCCCAATACGGGTACCTATAGACAGTGATCATATCAGGAATCTGTGAGGAGTGTAGTAGAGAAGACGATACGCACCTTGCAAGCCGGTAGCTTCGGCATCCTCTCCCTGCAGCACAACTACCGTGTCGAAACGCGCTGCTTGTCCGGCAGTGGCGGGCTTCGCTTTCACCGCGTCAGTTTCCATCGCATCGTCGGTCAGCGGCTCGGGGGTGAATTTGAATCCATGGAATACATCGAGGCGATTGATCGGCATGTGGGTGACAGCACTCCGGAGCTGTGAGGACGAGAGAGGGTGCCCGTTTTTGAGAGTATAGATGTGCTGAGCAAGTGCGTCGATGAAGCCCGGTGCGCAGTGTTTGTTGACGATGGATGGGAGAGTCTGGAGAGGTGCCGTAGGGTGTTTGGGTAGTTTGATTCGAGCGTTGATTCGTGACGACGTAGGTATTCGGTCTGGTTCAGAGTTCCCTGCGTCACTGTCATCCCCTGGCTCCCGATCGGCACTCCTGAGCGATCGGTGGATGGTCGAGCTGAGCACGACCATCTTCTCCTGTCGTGCCAGCCAACGAACCATTTGCGGACGTGCATCGCGATGGTTTGACGCCCTCCAGCCTTTCTTCGCGTAGTCGATGTGAAGGCGTTCAAACGCCTCAGTATTGTAGTTATCGGTAGTGCCTAAAAGTCGAATGGCGTCGACGTAGTGGAGTAACGAGTGAAACTTCGGGATGTTGAGGTGCTCGCGCACTCCCAGGTCGACCAGGATGTCTTTATTGCGATGGAATATCTTGAGTGCGTCCTCCATGTACTGGAGAGTGGTGTCGTCATGAGTAGTATATTGCGCGAGGTAGATAAAATCGAGTATAGACCTGAAAGCAAGGATAGCCTTGCTGGGTATCAGGCCTACCAGACACGCGAGGAGAATCCTCGCCATATGCTTGCGTTCGGTCCCTGAGACTTGAGACAGAGAGGAAATGCCGTTTTTGAAGTGGCGAGTACCGAATGCCGGAGGAAGGCAGCGAATGCGTCTGTCGAGCTCGTGTTCATCGACGAGTTCGGTACACCATTCGACGATGTGCTTGAAAACTCCCTGGTAGAGTTGATGGAGGACGTCAGGGGTAATACACAAATGGATATCCGTGTAGGGTAGATCGCGCCAGAACGGACGCACGACATATCCCGACACGTTGAGGTCTTGACACGCTCGGGTGTACGCATTAGAGCTCGTCTTGCCTTGGGTTTTCTCGCTGGCTTGACGGAGAACATCCAAGGTCCAGATGGAAGTACGAGGTGTACCTGGCTTCGCAGATTCCAGCAGCTGCTCTGGTGCCTGGCACTTAGGGCATGTCCCAGACTTGGCGCAAGTGACCAGGCACTGCTCTGGATAGTCGGCTACATAGGCGGCGAGGATCGGATGTACGCGTCGAACCTCTCCATTGCCTGAGGTGACTTCGATACCTTCCTTCCCGGCCTGGACGAGCGGTTCCAAGATCGCGCGCACGGACACGTGGAAGAGTTGCTGAACGAGAGCGCGTTGCTTGCGCTGAGTGATGCCTTCGGAGCTAACCTTATCGACAGATAGATAACCTATGAGAATACATGCGTGCTCAGACGGCTTGCGCCTCAGAGCACGCGGTATGTTGCCTAGCGTCATGTAGACCGGGTAGGCAGCCTTGTTTCCCGAGAATTGTGTTAACTGAGTTTTGTCCGTCGCGATAATGACGGGCGCAACTGCTGAGCCTACAGGTAAGATGCTCTGCAATTGGTTCAGATATTTGCAAGGATTGATTGATATTTGATTACTCACTTGAATGGCATGCCACCAACGCCCTGTCCACATCTCGTTGTAGAGACGGTGCGTCCTCGACTTGTCTGAGAATATACGCCGCGGTCTGTACACGATTTGATCCGCGTGTTCAGGGTTTCCCAACAAGGTGCGAATGGCCTGGATTATGTCGCGGAACTGAACAAGGTGCTTCTCGTTAGGACGGTCCCTGAACGATAGCAACCTTTCCGTCCATTCTGCCCTCTCGGGCAGGAATCCACGCACTGTAAGAGAGCACGGCTGTTGTGATACGACAGGCCGAGTCTCTCTTGGAACTGAGGTGCGTCAGCATATATGAGTAACATCGTCAGGGAAGCCCAGGTACTCACACCGGGTATTTCTAACGCTCTGTCGATGGAACCCTGCGTCAGTCCTTCCTGGATTGCCCAAGACGCGAATCGCCAATCCATCTCTGACTGAAATGGCTCCCATGGGTTCTTTCCGTCACTGTTTGTCGCGTCTTCTGTGCTCCTCTCTCCTGCAGTCGGACCCGCTAATCACAAGTTTACATTCGGAACCATTTGCTAAGTGAGTGTCAATGATCACTTACTTGAACTTCGACCTTCCTTGCCCTCCAGCCATCTCCTGTGCACGTCTTCGTCAACTTGAGTAACCTCTCCGGCTTCTGTATCTTCGTCTACCACACGCTCGTCGTCGTCGTCATCGAGCGAGAGCGCGGTTCGTCTTGCATAAGTCGATGGCCCTGCTGCGTCACCGCCTGTGTTGCGACCGCCTTCGCCATGTCCACCTCCACCCTCACCATCATCTCCGGTCCCTCCTGGATCGTTCGGCGGCTTGGACGGTGCGCACACATCTATAAAGTCGTATAGTGACGATAATTCGTCGTCCTCGTCTTCATCGTCCTCATCTGCATCCTCTTCGGGTGATAGATTTGCAACGGGTTCTGGCTCGTCGCCAGAATGTTCGCGTCTACCCGACAGTTCGTTGGTTCTGAACGCACATTGTGAATTAATTGATCAAACCTCAGAGGCGGTTTTAATGCTTACCCTGCAGGCTCAATTATTACACCGTCGTTCAAAGACTCCTGACGGCCCTGGACCTCGAAGATCTCCTTGAGTTTTCCTTTCTTGTACCATGAGCATTTCTTGCTCATGGTTTGGTGCGCGCACAGGCCCTGACTTGTCCGAAAAGTCTCGTGACAAGCGCCGCACGTATCATTGAGGAGTTCTTCGATGGTGCGCTTTTTTCTGACCATTGCTAGCTCGAAAAATCACCCAGATCTCAGAACCAAGAAGCGGAGGAGTAGGAACGTACAGGTAATGGGGAGGAAGAGGCCAGGTATGTTGCAGAGTCCCAAATCATTTGAGAAAATGATTTGTCCCTTCATCTGTCATTACGTTGCGTGGGCGCGTACCTGCGCGCCATTCAGACGCGATCTCCTTCGCGTCTCTCCTTCATCTTCAACTGTCATGTCGGTTTAAGGCTCGGGCATTGGTAAAAAATCATGTTCCTGCCTTCTTCTTCCTGAGCCCTTGCTGATCCTATTTCACGTTCGTATAGGTCACGCGTTCACAAACAATTGTAGACGCTTAATCAACCACCGACCGTAAATTGCGCTCGTCTTCTAAGGTATGTACTTGTTCATTGGCCTCTGGTTACTAGTACGTACTTCATCTATACCTACCCGCGAGCTGTGGCGTGTAACATGCCGAAATGTCCCACGCCACAGTCCCTGTTACCCCTGGTTGCCAGCTCCGGCATAGGCCGGGGCGAATAGAGCGGATTAATGGCGGCCGTAGAAGGTGTACGGCGGCCGCAATGCTGGGATATCGTTGTTCGAAAGGTCCTATGAGCGAGGGAATGAACGCGACGATCTCACACCCAGGGGAGACGGTGGATTACCATGGGCCACTGCAGCTAAGGCGGAGTGTGAGTGGAGAGGCGTAGGCGGTGCTGGAACCTACCCGGGCTTAGTCACTTGACGATATAGACCCCTTGACTGAGCACGGCGGCCGTCCCCGGTTCTTTAGAATGTCTTCTGCCTCTGGTTCTAAGCCGTGAACTAAGATGTCTACCACCTCTCTCCTTCGCTCTGCTGCTACGTAGTCTGCTCGCTCACCCCGCCCCGGTCATCCTCGCAGTCGTGTCAATTCCAACGGCTTGAAGGGGGATCACATTGAATCGGACTCCCAGCAGCGAAAGCCCAACAGCCCGGGAGGTGAGGCCCTATATACTCTTATCGTGCTTTCGTAGACACTGACATCGCAATCGAGTTGGCCAATCCGGTCGTAAAGATCACCACCAAGCTAGGGAACCCAACGAGGTCAAGAAACCTAAAGCCACTGAACAGGGTAAGTAACAAATCCATGTCTTGTAATGCGCACAGCAGCCCTCTAATATTTAGTATAACAGAAACAGAGATCCAACAGATCGCCGCCGGCCAGTCCGACCCTGCTGAGGCAGGTAAGCATGACATGCTTGTACCATCCGCCAATCCGCCTCACTGCGCACTAGTCACCAACGAGACCGACGGCGAAGACGAGTACCCCGAGGCTGTTCGGAAGGCCTTCGGAGACAAGTACCACAATCTCCCGCACGTCACTGGGGAGATCGTAAGTATGTCTGTGCTTTTCATATTCCAGCGACTGACCTTCGCGTATTCAGCAGATCTCTGGTTTCACACGCGACGATTGGACAGCGTTGCAGCAGTGGATCGAGAAGCACGACGATCTCAATCGTTTCAAGTGAGTATATTCACGCGTCTCAGTGGAGATTCTATTGAACTTAGGATCGCAGATTTTGTTATGACAGCGAGCAGGGGAAATTAACAACGATGTCTGCTAGCGATATACACAACCGTCTCTGTGCTACAGAGAGGTCGATCAGCAACGACAGGTGGTACCGCGGCTTTTGTCCTCCCGGGTGGGTCGAACATGCGCTAGGTGTCTCAGACGAACAGGCGGAGTACGCGTCGATTCGTAACCCGAGCAGCTCGAAGAAGATTGCAGATATGGTCGAGGCGATCTTAGTCGGGATAAGCTGTACGTCACCCAACTGAACGAATCGGCCAAGTCGCAGGAGCTTCATCATACCAAGGGAAAGGAAGGCGCGCTTCCTAAGGTACGTTCCAACCGCGCATCAGAGTTCAACAGGTTCACTCAAGCTTTTGAGCAGCTCGTGGATTTGGGGGATGCACTAATCGGAACTCGCAAGACAACGCCCGCCAACGGCGACGGGTCAGAGTTCCCCCCCTTCATCGCCCTCACCTGCTTCAACATCGACGAGTTGGTCCCCAAAGGGGACGATGGCCTGAAGTCCAAATGGGAGTCGCCAGGCAGTGGTGCTTATACCATCTCGTCGCTCGAGCTCACAGGGAGCGGTACCGCACCCTGTCGGAGAAGCACGCTGGATTGATCTCGGACGCGGGTCCATGGCGCACAGCGAACGGCGCCGTATTTTTTGGCGCCGTTCGAGTCTGGTGGTTTTATGTCCCATTCTCGGAGCTGGAAACGTTCAGGCAGGGAGTGAAGGAGCAGTGGGACATGGACAAATGGGTTGCCAAGGGTTTAGCCATCGTAAGCGACCGTCACCTGCCCGTCAAGCATCCACATACTAACTATTGTGCCCAGCCCATTCTCGAATCGTACGAAGGGCAGCTCAAGGAACAGCTCCGCGTCTTCTTGAAGAAGGTCGAGGACGGCTACAAACTGAAGCTGTCCATGGTGGTGAACCTGCTGGGCTTACCGGAGAACGCGCGGAAGTTGGCGGAGGCCCTCGGCGACATCGTCGATGACGATGAACTCAACGCCCGCTCCGCAGAGTTCGATGAATTCGTTGACAAATTGCTCGATCCGCAAGACAAGCACTTACGCCTTCCGGGCGAAGACGTATTATTCGACGCCCATATTACTCAGCTCCTCAAAGCTATCAAGGCGGGTACGAGAGGTACCGCCGTCCAACGCCTGGTCGACAACACGACGGTGGAAAACCAAGCAGAAGGCGCCGTGCAAGGGGGACGTGCTGCACCCAACCCCAAGTTCCAGCCGAATAATGCCCTCCGGGAGCAGTTGAAGTCCATTAGCCAGATGGCACGCAAGCGCAAGCGTTCCGACACCGTCGAGGCAGAGCTGGAGGAAGATCGTGGCCGCGACGGTCCGAGTTCCTCTCGCCAGCAGTGACCTTGCACGCTTGACAACGACTAAAAACGTCGCACATTGTCACGTCTCGCTGTTGTACGTCCATTGTCACGTCTCGCTGTTGTACGTCTCGCTGTTGTGTGTCCCGCATCACGGCCGTGGCCCTTCTATCGTACATTCGTCCCCGTTGTGTCGTCATCTGATTGTAGTGCTGTACGAGTATGTGTACCCTCTGTTGATCGTCTCTACCAACGCTGTCATAACTATGTCTCATCGCTATCTCTTCGCTGTTCGCTGATTGTCGTAGCTTGTACTACTATTGTCGTCGTAGCTTGTACTGTAGTCGCAGCCTGCACTGTCGCCGTCTCATGGAATACATATCTGATGCAACGTTGACATCACGCACGACTGGCTGTGGTGTGCGCGTGCTGATGCATCGACCTTTGCCTGCATCGTAGTGCCGGTGAAGCTGGCTCAAGGGGCAAATATTCATTTATACAGGCTACGTACATACAGTGAACAAGTAGAATGAATGCGATCGTGTAGTGCACTTGCGCCTGCTACTGTACGGTAGACCCGTACGCGTCGCGAGCGAATGACCGGTGTATGCCGGGATGGTTGTTTCACGTCGTATGTCCTCCTCGGCAGGCTAGGTCGCGCCGTTCTTGGGAATCGACGTGTGGCGCGCGGGCGATCGTACCTGCTCATCCACACGGCGCTGCTAGTGCTGCTAGTTCGCCAACTCGCTCGGTCACCCGCCCGGCCCTACTCAGCCATCCATCCCGTCTGTCTGGCCACCCGTCTGCCGCCCTCCGTTTGCTCGCCCGCCCAACTGCTCGCCCAACTACTCGCTAGATCGCCAGCTTCTCCACTAGTTCGCCCGCCCGCACCATCGCTGCTTGCCTGCGCGGTAGTTCGCCCATCGCTCGCCTACTAATTCGCTTACCTGGAGTCGGCAGCATGCAACCCGTCGCATCCGGGTGCGGCGGGCTGAGGCTTGGCCAGTGCATGCCTACTGGGCCTGTGCTGGCGTTACTTGAGCGCACGCGCACCGGGACTATCTCGTTGTGTTCGTCTCCGTTGTGTTCGCCTCCGTCCGGTCGTCGTCGGTGAGCGTTCACTTGTCGGGTCGACTATGGGATCGAGGTGACAAGTGTGGCACTCACCTGTATCGCTGGCCCTGCTGGCCATGCCCGCTTCTCCTCCCTGCATGACTCTCCTGTGCGAGCCTCCAGCAACGCCTTTGGCAGATCGCTGGAGCTCGTTACAGTCGTGTACAGCGTGGTCTTGAGGCGTGCAGCGAGCCGATGCGTGCACCCCGATTCTTTCGGACGAGCTCGCTTGTGTGTACCAGAGCTCGGTGGCGAGCAGGCCAGAGTTGAGGGCGGGACGGGGAGGACTCGGAGGACATGAGGGAAGGGCAGTGATTGGAAGTGGCAAGCGTTGGGTGGCGCAGCCTCGGCGCTTAGGACTTCTCTTGCGGACTCGACCCACTCATAGCGACAGTCCCAGACCTACCTGTGCCGCCTCCCCTGGACGAGGACGATGAGATCGCTGGTGCAGCGTTGCCATTGGATGGCACACAACATCCTAGGTGGGTATTGCGGCCTGATCCCTAGCTAGTAGCGCTGACACCATGTGCTGCAACCTCTCGCAGCACAACACCGCGGTGGACGTCCTGCTCGCATCAGCCCCGAAGACGCCTGTCACGCCTCCGCCTCCTACTACGAGGCGGGTGATGCGGTCGATGGCGGCGCAAGACCTCGACGAGCTTCGCGTCCTCACACGCACGACTTGCTCGAGCTGCGTGACGCCCACCGCTCACTGTCTCGCGACGTCACTGAGCTGAGAGATGCTCACAACCGGTCGTAGCGTCGACGGACTCGACCACCACAAAAGTTCGACTCCTGCAGGGCGGGGGCGTGCGGGTACGTACTCATTCGCCATCTCCTCGTTCCATCGACGCAGCAGTGATGCCACCGTCTCCCCGATATCCAAGAGTATACTCGCCACCCACCCAACCTGCCCTGCAACATCCTTCTCGGTGCGCTCGAGATGTTCCACCGAGGACCCCTGCCCCCGTTCATCCCGACGAATGGACCATCTCGTGTCCACCGGCCGATGGAACAGCCGGCCCCAGTGCTGCCGTAGGTCCCGCTCCCGTTGCCTGAGGTCCCGCTCCCCGCACCGCCGGAGGTCCTGGAGGGCCTGCTCCTCGTGGCGCCTGAGGTCACGCCCGCTCCCCGGAGTACGACAATGACAGCGCGCAGGACGGGCCGCCGTACAAATGCGTGAAGCGGAACGGATGGATGAAAAAGAGGCGTGACGGTCAAGCACAGACGTCGACGAGACCGGAACATAGCGCGGTGGCGACCACCGCAGGGCCTTCACTCGCTCGAAGCTCGAATACGTCTGCGACTCATACCCACGGTAATCACGCAGGTCCTCTTCGGCAAGATGGCCTAGAAGGCCAGTGTCGTGCGTCAACAGTCCTGAAGGTCACGTCGATCGTCTGTGCAGGAAACCGTATCAAGGACTTGTCCATCCTCGGTGTCTTCCTGGAGAGTGAGGTTTCATCAGTCCGTGCCCTGTTCCGCTCTAGGGAGGAGGCCGTCGCCTTCGAGAAAGCCTGGAATCGCGCACCCAGAGACTTCCCTTCCATTCGTGCGAAGGTTGTGCAGTAGTCAGTTACTACTACTATACGTCTCAAATCAAAATGCTAAATATGCGACCCTAGCCAGCCCGCGAGCGATGCTCATATACGCGTGGTGTGCTGGAACGTACATGGCAATCTGCCTTTTAATTTGAGGTGTGACCGGTTCCGGAATGCCCTCGCCCAATTCGACGTCGTAAGGCTACGACTGCTGTGTAGCTGGGCGAGTCGATACACCGTCGTTCAATGCGCCGGGCAGGGTCCTTGCCGCACTGGTGCGAGCAGGTCTTTCGTGTGTACACCATCCGGAACTGGGGGGGTCCGAGGTTATGGTCCTGCGACTACCAGGGCTGTGGCTGCTGAATGCTTACATCCCTCCACCCCACTCTCACTGGTACACGCTGTCTGCCCTTGGCCCATCTGAGCTCCTGGAGCGGGCACTCGCTGTTACCACCAGGGATCTGGAAGTCCCAGTGGTACTCGCAGGCGACCTAAACGCTCGCACAGGGACAGCATCCGCCTTCCAAGAGACCTGCCGGTCTTCCCCAGATGACGCACCTATCTCACAGCATGGCCGTGCACTGCATCAGCTATGTCGGGACTACGGCCTTGACATCTTGAATGGGACTCACCTACAGGATGCAGATAGCTTGTCGATGTTCGCGTCGTTCCGGGCACTCAGGTGCACGGTGATCGACTACGCAGTGGCCTCCCTGCAACTCATCAGTAGCGGAAACGTTCGCCTGCGCGTTCTGGAGCACTGGCCTGAATGATCAGACCATGCATCCCTATGTATGGTTCTCGATCAGCGGCTCGCGGTGTTACCGGTATCCTCGACAGGACGGCGGGAGACGGAGAGAGAGGGTGATAGCGATGCATTGCAACTCGAATGCATTCCCATCTGTGGATCAGCCTACGCTATGGGCTAAGCTCCACGCGGCAGGTTTCTCGGGACCACTGTTTGACTGGCTGTGGATGCTCTACGCCTGACTGCGGTATGTCGTCCGCGCAGACGGCCGCATGTCTGACTTCTTCCGAGCAGCGGCGGGTATCCTCATAGGTGATCCTGCATCACCGATCCTCTGGATCCTCTTCCTGGCAGACCTCCGCATCTCTGATCACGAAGATGACATCCGGCTAGGAGGGGTATGTGTATACCTCGAGCAGGCAGACGACATCGCGCTCTTCTCTACCTCATTGGCGGCTCTGCAATGAAAAATGGATGAACTGGCGCGGTGGTGCTCGCTGAACTTTGCGACGATCAATGCCTCCAAGACGCAGCTGATGATCTTCGGCCCACTCCCGTCGTCACCCCCATCACTCATGGTGAATGGCAAGCACATCACCCTCGCCGACAGGGATACTTACGTTGGCACAACTTTCCTGTCGACCTCGCGAGACATCTTCTCCGCGCATGTTGACCGTCATGTAGTGATCGCTCGCCGGACGGCGAATGCAAGCCTGTCGGTGGAATCGTATGTGATGACGTGTTATACTAGGTTGGGTAATATCCCGACTCTGTGCGTCGAGTATACCGAGAACGCGCTTGACCTCGTTATCGAGAACTTCGCGCTCAGCGGGGGTCTCTTCCTGAACCTCGTCACCGTCAAGGCGCACAACTTCATGAGGTTCTCGCCGTACAATGACATTCAAGAGGAGAGCCCTCGCGAGTTCATGCTCACATTCCGCCAGATCCAGGCGGACATGCGCGACGTTTCATTCTACTTCCGCAACAAGAGTGGGCTCCCAAAGCTCAGTGACTCGGGCATCGCAGACGTGATTCTTGGCGGGCATGCTCTCACTGTCACCGCGCGAGTTGCGAGCTCAAGCAAGGATCGCTCATCTGCCCTCTACGTACGTCGCACCATCTCTCGTAGTCATCACAGTACCAAACTGACTTACCGAATTGCAACAGCTCAAAGTCGTGCAAATCAGGTCGACACACTCAAATTTTCAATATTGAAGACAGCAAGCACGACCTCCTGCAGGTGCAGAACGCGATCACGATCACAGTGCGCACAAGCCTGGAGTACGTCGATGGCCAGCTCATGACGGTGCGCGACTGCATGGACACCGCGAAGGTGGACGGGAACGGGACACAGGCGCTGCAGGACGTAAGTTGCATCTGTCCTCTTTCGTCATTGGGAGGCACAGGGACTGACATGTCTCCACAGCTATTGCAGCATAAGGACGAGGGCGGACACGAAGACGGGCACTTTCAAGGTCTTGTTGAAATGTGACTCGGCCATTCTGCAGGATGTCGGCCGCCACGAGAGCATGGCGAATCGAGCACAGTCACGGTCGGACAAGGCGACGAAAGGAGAGACGTGGCACTCAGCGGTGTTCACGATCGTTTGAGCTCATCTTATGCTCATGTCGTCCCAGGCCTGTCCAGACATCTGACTCTGCGTCTTTGCGATCTTGGTCTCACATCTACATGCCCATAAGTAACGAGATCCAGATACGCTACGCTTCGAGTGTCGTCAAAAAATAGGTGGTTGACGCGGCGCGTTCCGTGGTAGACAATAGTAGGAAATGGTGTATCATGTTCGTCCCGACCATTACACCGGCGAATCAGAAACTCATCTAAGTCCCACCCGAGCCCAAGGGTAGTGCCGGACCCACCGGGCTTCTCTCCTCTATTCAGACTTTGAGTCCTAACACTGGCTGAGAATGCTGCTGAGGCGACTGTCAGTGCACACAGAGTACAGTGCAGTGTATAGGAGCAGCAACGCGAGTGAAGAGGCCACGAACACCGCACATGATGCCGAAGCCCGTTATACATTGGGCGCAGGTAAGCACGTCTTTTCCTCTACATGCTCTGAAAGCCGAAATGTCTGGACTTCAACTTGCAGAATCAGGCATCGTCAATCATGCACCTACCATGGGCAGCAGCAGTGAACAACCTACAGTCGAGAAACATGCATGTGCATGTATGGTACCGGAACTAAGCAGGACTGTACAAGGTAAACTTTTTGTTTATTCGTTGTAGGGCGAATTCTCAAAGTCTGAGTACTACACTGCCGGGTTAGCGGCGCGGCCTCCTAGGCCGTGTCGTAAACTTGCTGCGGGCCATATGACCCTGCCTCGAGGAATAATCAACATCAACAGGAATCGGCTCACTTCCCACTGCCGCCTTGTCCCAGGCGAGGCATCCAGTGGATAGCCTGTCACGTTCAGCCTTGTGCGGCTAGGGATCTCAGATGGCTTCAAAGCCGCACGAAGCAGCATAGTATCATTTTGCCCACTAGTGCTACGACACTCACTTCGACGTACGACCCAGAGCAAGCCCGCAATCAACACTTCGAATCTCCTAGGCACAAAGCGAAGAATTCGCGATGGACGGAGCATCAAAGGGACCTGGCTAGCAGTGCCACAGAGCATTCAAGTTCGAGCTTGGAGGAATTGAGATCATTGGTAAGTTCCAGCCCATGTAGTACAGCTCGTAACCTCGTAACAGTAACATTACATGTCACATTTACACTTCGACAGTTTCACGCCATGTACGTGGATGGCATACGCCCGGCACGCACTGGATACGTTCGCCTCAACCGGAACCTATTTGAGTCAGAAACTGAATTACTGGGCTGTTACAACGCTAACGTCAATATCAACAGGGACAGTCTGTACAGTCAACCGTAGTGGCTACCATATGCACGTCGATGCCGCAGGGCTTGCGAGACGATCTGACAAATCGTCTTGCTGCGTGCTTAGAACCTGAGGCCCTGAAACCAATCAATACAGCTCAGAACGGCGGTGAGCATGTAGTCCATGCCATGCATTTCTCCTGGTACAATTGTCATTGTACTACTGTAGGTGCAGTATCTCTATTAATTGATGTGCCCTCATCTCAATGTTGCAACTGCAGCTCACCGAGGATTTCGATGGTGGCGAGCTTGTCCTGTATGAAGCAGGCTTAGTAGTACCTCTACGACATGGTGATTTCGCTATCTTTCCTTCTTGCAGCTTGACGCACTTCAACTTACACTACAAGGGGCGTAGAGCATCTATTAATATTTTGCTGCATACTGACAGGGAAATGACCAAATGGCTTGGAGGGCGCAACGGTTGGTCGAATAACAGCAGTTTCATTTGATGTACTATGTAGCTTGAATCGACTACTGGCTGCGTGCTTTCCCATGCTTAATAGCGCTCGGCCGTCACCCGTGTCCCGTGTTCATCGCCGACACTCGCCGGCATCGATTGTTGAAGTTCGTAGCGTCTCGGCAGCTATCGCAGGTGCGTCTCTTTCTTTTTCTCACTACAGTCTACACCTCTGCTGTTCGTTTCTTAGTACTCAGATATGGCTAAGCGCGCCACGAGGTCAGCCGCTACCGAACAAGCCTCCGGCACGGCATGGTCTACCAGGTCGACAAAGACCTCCGCAGCCGCAGGCGGCTCGAAGAAATCAACTAAGCCTACAAAAGGCAAGGCAAATGAAGCGGTCGCCAAGAAGAAGGTACAGAAGAGTAAGTAGGCAGAGAAGGAAGAACATACCACCAGTCAGTAAAATCCGTGAACCCATGAACCCGAATGTTATCGTTGGTTGATGATACGTGTCAGACGTACGCAAGAGGGCATTGAAGATGATGAACGAAGAGGAATTACCGGCCGATGAAGAGCCACGAAAAGCAAAAAAAAAGAGGTGTGCTGGTACGGAGGCCGAGGCAGACGTCGACGAACAGGATAAGCCGGTCGAAGACACTCCGGAGGATGTGGAGATGGAGGATGTGGCGACTAAGCAGAGTAAATCCATTCGACGTACGTGGTCAGATCACTCTCTGCTATACACTACTGATTCGCTTGGCGTATTGGTACTAAGCCAAACCTAAGCCGGCGTACGGGAAATTTGCAAAAGACAGAACTGCTTTGGATGCCGGCGAGGAAGATATTGTGCGGTCATTGGGTACGTTCACTCACATACGCACAATCATTTTGTCTGACCTACGACTCGTCGGAGGCGGTGGTCGCCGTCAAACTGGGGACAAGGCGAGTGGGAAGGTAGGTAGTGCGTCGTGTTATGCACCGAGCTCATTTATTTCAAGACAACTGACATCCAACAGGACAAGGGTAAGGCTAAAGCGACACGCAAGGACGAAGCAGTCGAATCTACCGACGAAAGCGAGGAGGGCGATGGTAAGGTTGACGGTGTCGAGATAGAGAATGAGGACGAAGACGAGGAAGAACGCGAAGACGAAGGCGGAGACGGCGATGGTGAGGATGAAGCCGAGGTGGAGAGCGGGTCTGAAAAGGGGGAGGACGATGATATGATCGAGGAGCAGGACGAGGAGGACGAGGGCGACGTTATAGTGAGTACACCGCCTGCACTATTGGCGGTGATCAGCATAGCACTTACAATATACAGCTGCTGTCTGAAACCAAGGCCAATCAGAAGAGTGATCGTGACAAGCTGACGGCCGGTGAAGGCGAAACTAGCCGTCGCATCAAGGTCGCCGACTTGCCGAATAGCGTCAAATCTCTCGTCTCGGCAGCGCAGAATTGCCTACGTCTGCGCATTGCCCTCAACTCTGCATGGACGCAGGAAGCATCCGTCACGTCGCAGCGACTCCCCACCAGCTTCAAATTGGTCAAGGATAGCCTCGACGATACACTTACAGGACGCGGTAAGAATGACCAACCTAACGCTGCAATGGAGGAAGCACTGCAGTTGCTGCAGGACGACCGGAAGAAAGTCAGGCTTTCGAAGAAGGAACGAGAGGAACGAGAGGCAATGGAGGCAATGAGAAAGAAGGTGTACACTGTGGTGAGTCAACGATTCCTGGTGGACCAGAAGTCACAGACTCTGATCACCATCAGGTCTGGACGTGCGCATCACAGACGCGGAACGAGCTAAACAAAAAGGCCAAACAAGTAGTTGAGCAAGTCTTCAAGTTCGGCAGTCTGTCTGTCGCTCAACGCACAGAGGCTGCCTTCTGGCTTCTCGAGATGCACCCTACAGTCGTGAGCGATGGCACAAAAAAACGCGGCATCCCCAACTTTGTCTTCAGGGGCATCAAAATCCATTTCGATCGGAAGAAGAAGCTGGACCGGGAGGTAAGTGCTCAGATCGCACGTTGTGTGTTGAATCCCAGAACGAACTCACGGCAATTTTAGCGTACGAAGGTCGAGCCGAAGGTGCCCTTCCGGGATGAAAGCATCCCGGAGCTTATCTACCAGTACTACGGCCTGGCTGGTCGCCCTGATGCGAGCATCAATGCGGCGCTGGATGACTTCAGGAAAGTCCCACTTAATCTCATAGCCGTCTCGTGTAATGCGGTATGTTTAGTATTTGAAAGTCCAGTCCAGTCCAGTCTTTTGACCCCTCAGAGGAAAGACTGCGACTGCGACTGGTCCTAGATTGACCCCAAAATGGTAGGACTGGGACTGGACTGACTGCAACCAGTCCTTTGCAGTCCAGTTGCCTCCAAAGACTGGTCCCAACTGGTTGCAACTGCACATGCAGTCCCAACTGGTCCCAACTGGTCCTGACTGGTCTTTTGCCAGTTGCAACTGGTTTGTTCAGCAATTATGTCTGCATGTTTGGTTACAAAGCTTTTTGTACTATTGTAATATGGTATATAATGGTAGGCAATAGTGTGTATCCCATGGGAGCATCATATTTCAGTCCATAATGACTGATACAGGCAAGGCATGTGATGTCAGTAAGGGTGAGACAGGTACACCTACCATATTAGGCATAAGTGGAGGTGCATAGATGGACAATACATGTTGCCTAAATAGGTTACATCATTAATATGTCCACCATGTTGTGCATATCCTATGTACTACTGCTATTTATGACCCCCAAAACCTTCCATTTGGCCATGTACACCAGCATATTAGGGGGGTGGCCAAAGACCAGTCGCAACTGGTTGCAACCAGTCTTTTGACCAGTCCCTCCAATTTCCCCAACCCTGGAAGACTGCAACTGGACTGGGTAAGACCAGTCCTACTTTGACCAGTCCAGTCCAGTCTTTCCAAGGCCAGTCCCAGTTCAGTCCCAGTCTTTTTCCAGTCCATGGACTGGACTTTCAAACACTATTCATGAAATGGGTCTCGGAATATGAACGGTATGTTCACTCCAACTCCATATTCACCGAGAGTCCGAATTCATCGTCAAGATTCTCGTATTTACTACAGGTGGTACTACCAAGACCGACCTGACTTCCTCTCGATGTGCCCCCTCACAATTCACGGCCTATTGCACATTGCGCCGAGCATGCGGGCCACCGGTCCTGTCTGGGCAAGCTGGGAGTTTCCGATTGAGAGGTTTTGCGGCACTCTACTCCCAGCCGTCAAGAGTCGTCACTTTCCATATGCGAGTTTGAGCAACTATGCCACCGAGGTCGCTGAGTTGAAACAGATTGCGCTCATCTACGATTTGGAGGATGAACTTGCACTGAAGGATCCTGAGGACAGGGAAGAGCAGCTTGACTTCGCCGCCCACGGATGTGAGTCCACTCACTGTTGTCTTGGTTCTCGGAGTCAGCAGTGCCATGTACTGACAATTCCACCATCATGTTGACGTCGACATCACACCACACAGATTCCAAGACAATCCTCCTGCATCCCCGACGCGTAGGCAAGATCACTACACAGAGGCGGAATCAAATCATCAAGAGCCTTGCAACGCGGTACGACACAACATCAACAATTATCAAACACTACGTCCCTACTGAGATCGAACAATGGAGCAAGGTCCGGATCAGTGGAGGAGGTGATACCATTCACGCGGCTGAGCTAGTTGGCCTTGGAGAGCACAATCGCGATGCGACGTATGTCCGGGTGAGTGAACTACAAGCTGCCCAGCTGTACATACATTAACAGTCCGAGGCCATCAGTACACACTCCAGACTGATCGTCTCGTGCATCGCCGCAACGCACCTCCCGACTTCCGGCAGCAAGATTACTATGGACAGCTCCTATGTATCTACGTTTTGTGCGGCAGAACTAGGCGTTAAGGCTCCAACCATTTCATGTATATACTGGGTATATACGGTTTTAACCATATACTGTATCCATGTATGTACCATGTCCAGGGTATATGAATATATACAATATAGTATACAGTATATGGTTAATTCCAAAGTATGGCAAGGCACATTAACACAAGGCTCTGAGCTGACCAGGAGGGGCTTTGGGCACTTACATCACTGCCTTCCATGAGCAGCTATCTTATCTCCAGCTTACCAAACAGATGAAGATTAATGTGTTTAAGAGTGTGTAACCCTGCTGTCCTGCAGGTTACCATATATGATACATTATGTAAGGTCCAACATCCATATGTGCAGTCTGGTCACCTTACTGAGTGTCATTGTGTCAATTGAATTGTTGATCACAGGTTCATTGTTGGTTTACAGTTGTGTTGGGTTTGCAGTTTGTTTGTTGGTATGTGGGTTTGATCATGCATGCTGGTCAGGTTCAGGTCAATTGTCAGTGATGGCTTTGGCACTGACAGGTGATCTTGGTTTATCCATTGAGAGTGGACTCAGATGCTCATTTGTGTTGAACAAACATCTTGGTCATGGTCAGAGCCTGAGGTGAACTGACTTGGAGACACTTGCTCCTGTGTGATCTCATGGGCTGTGCAGTATGCAGGCCATGCTATGGTGGTATTCTTGGTGGGAATGGCAAGTGAGGTATTGGGTTGAATTGCCTTGTCAGGATCCTGCAGATACAACAGAGATGTTGTTCAGTGTATTATTGAAATATTGTCAAGACTACTCACTGCATTCTTTTATTCTTTTTCTTTCCTTTTTCTTTTCCACTCACTTTATTGACTCATATATGACCTCAGTCTGGACCCCCAGTGAGCGGCAGGCATTCATAGGCTGCCCCCAGAGCCCTGCTCAGTATAGAGCCCCCAAGCAGGCCCACACAACTGTGTGAGAAACAAGCAGAACAGCATCCGACAAGTGCAAGTGTCCTGGGCATGGATGATGCCCAAAGGGCAATCACATCAGGAGAACTGAATGACAGGATTTTCTCGTGAAAGGCAAGACGTGAGACGTTCAATCACGGGCGAGATTGTTGCTCAGGAATGCTCATTGGCAAGCACCTATCTCAGCAAAAAGCAACAGCGAGACTCCAGCTCAGGCCAATCAGCCGACAACCTATACCCGTGTTCCCACTTGGTTCCCGCCCGCATTCATCATGCCTAGTTGCCATTGACAGTCTCGGACTGTGAGCCCATTTCACCTCTAATACTACATACAATTATTTCCAAAACTCTACTGTATCTCCCTGGTCACTTCTCGACAGCCTTGTTCCATGTCCATGGCAAGCCAGCCACACTCAAGTCTCAAGTGGGTCTGCGAGAAAGTGTGAGCACCCTTTGGTACATTGCCAGTAGTGCCGGCTGAGCAACAGTCTCACGCTGTGAGACACTGGCTCAAATTGGATCATCTGTGAGCCAGAAGATCACATCAGCAAACCCGGCACTTCCTGAACATCTGACGGGCTGATAGGGTAGCCTCAGACACCCTCAGAACACCAGATATCTCAGGATACTCAGGTTACTTCAGATGCACAGTGAGTATCAGACAGACACCAGAATTGACCTTTTCATTCAATTTATCGTAGTACCAGTCACCCATTCAATAATCATCTCTACCATCTTCATTTAGCTGTAATGTTGTACATTCTGCCCGTACACAAATACGAGAGTATAAGAAAGTGAGCGAGCAGAGCCTCAGCTTCCTCGCGAGCATCCTCGCCCGTACCACTTCTGCATATCCTGCTCTAGCCTGTCCACGATCTCTTGCGCCCAGTCTCTCTCTGCGCCTCCTCCTGACGCAACCTCCACAACCTCATCTCCTCGTTCGTGTACAAAACATCTGTATGTGCTTGCGCAATCTAGTCATACCTGCAGTGTTCCGTGTCGTCTGCGCACCACGTCTCATTCGCGAGCATGGCCATCAACCAGTAGTGGTTCATGTCGCGCTCTGAACGCGCCATCAACTGCACGAGCGAGAGAACACGCGGGCGGGCCAGTGAGCGAGCAGGAGTGCGAGTGGGCGGGAAGGCGAGCAGGTGGGAAGGCGGGAAGATGAGCACGTTGGCGCTGCGGACGGTGCTCGAGCAGTGGGTGCGTGCGACGCTCGAGGTGGCGGACGCATTCCTGTGGGACGTCGGCAAGCGCACGGACGTGTTTGCGTGTGCGGGGCTTGGGCGGGAGGTTGCGCTCGTTGCCGGGTTCTGGAACGAGTTCGAGAGCCTGCGGAAGAACAGCGAGGGCACAGGCAAGGGCATGTTGGGCGGCTGGCGCGGGACGGGGACAGGCATGGTGAGGCGGGACGGGGAGGTGCAGTTCGCGATGGGCGCGGGGCCGCAGGCGCTGGGAACAAGAAGCGCGGGCGGAAGGGGATGCTGAGCGAGTCGGTCACGGAGCGGTATGATGCAGGGTGAGAGAGAGGGAGGCGGCAGCGGTGGCGGCGGGCGGAAGGGTGAAGGGCGTGCTGGAGCAGGCAAAGGAGGGCGTGAGGAAGGTGCGTGGGTTTGGGGAGGCGGTTGAGCAGAAGATGGAGGAGCGCCGGAGGAGTGGGCGAGCGAGCTGGCCGAGCCTAGACGGACGAGAGAGCGCAAGAGGGTGGGCGAGCAAGCGGACAGGCGCGTGAGCTAACAAGAGTGTAGGAGTGAGCAAGCAAGAACGGGAAAGAGCGAGAGGGCGGGCGAACCAACAAGAATGCGGGATCGGCTGGGCGGAGAGCTAGGCCAGCAAGAAGGTAAGTAGAAGAGTGGGCTAGCAAGAGGGCGAGGCGAGGCCTAGGGTGGGCAGACGAGCAGGCGGGCGGGCGAGCGAGCGAGCGGGTGCCACACGCATGCACAAGTAGGCGGGCATCGCACTCACCTGTATTATCCCTTCGATGGCCCTCTTCCCCCAGCTCCCTGTTGCCCTCGCTCCTCCGTCGTACTTTCCGTGTGCTTGGGTGCTACCGCGCAGCGTTGAAGAGGAGGAGTTGAGGAGTCGACGTCGCCGTGGAGGAGCGTGGAGGCTGCAGCTCGCGAGAAGTGCTAAGCGCCTCAGCCACGACACGTCACGCGCGCTCGCCGGACCTCTTTCGAGGCTCAGAGTCCGTCGCCTCCTCCCTGTCTGCTTCGCCCTCGCTAGCCCGCTGCCGACCTCCAACCGACCTCCAATACATACAGGCGGGCCCGTCCGCAAGAGACAGCACATGTCAACTGGACCACTGCATGGCCGAAGACCGCGCTGTACGCGACTGCAACGAGTTCCAGTGACGCGCCAAAAGCATCGCTGGAGGCTCGTGAAGGTTTAACACGCATGGAGGAAAGGAAACTACAGCCAACAGGGCCAGGAAATGAGGTGAGTGTACCTCGTTGTTGAACCCTGGCAAGTGAATGCCCACCAGGACGACCGGATGGAGATGAATGCAACGGAGATGGCCCCATTGCGCGCGTGCCCAATGAGCACGAGCGCAGGGAAGACGACCTCGGCGCGCGCGTGCGCAAGGACACCAACCAATACGCCTGACGAGCGTAATGCCACGCACGGACCCGCAAGCAAGAGCTGGCTGCCTACGGATACGACATGTCACGCGCAGACGCATACTGCTTCGACGACGAGGGCCGACTCGCTGCACACCGATATGATGTGCCCACGCCCAGCACGACCCAGCTCAGCAAGCAGGAGTGCGACGAGCAAGAGCCTGCCGGGCACCCCAGTATGTCCACTAGCGCAGTACACAAGGACTTACCAGGTAATCGCAGCCATCTGCATCCACCCTCCTCGCTCGTATGCTCGGGCTCTTGGGCACCCACTTGCTATCGCTCACCTACTCAGCCGCCTGGCCACCTGCCAGCCCATTCGCGAGCCCGCCCACCCACTGCGGCCACTCGTCCGCCCGCTTGTCCGCCCACGTGCCTGTTTGCCCATCCACTCGCTTGCCTTATCGACATATTCGCCCGTCGGCTCGCTCGTCCAACACCCATTCATCTGTCCGTCCACTCGCATCCACTCGCTCGCTCGCCCTTCCACTAGCTCACGCATCTGGTCAGTGGCGCGTTAGCTCACTCGCCTGTCCGTTCGCTCACTCGCTTGTCCGTCCGGTTGCTCACCCGTTGCCAGCCCGCCCATCTGCTTGCGAGCTCACCCGTCGACTGCTCACCCAGTTACTCACCTACTCACTAACTCGATCGCTGTACGCCTACTTGCACAAACTTTTATTTGCCCGTCGTCGAACTCGCGAGCATGCCAAAATACGCGGTTGCTCACTGCCAGTGGGTTCCTGACCTGCCCATTCCCCCGTCTGCAGAGTACGCTTGAATGCTTGCATGTGCGCCTTCGGGTTCATGTAGCATATAATACATGTACATCAGGAAAAACTCATTTGTCTTTTCCTGTCATATTCTGCCCATTTAAGAGGTGAAGTTGTCTGAAGACAGAGAAGACTGTTTTACACAAGTCCATTTTTAAAATTGCTTAGAAAAGACGGAATAGCCTAGCTTATGCAACGTAAAACAATGGAAAGCTTTGTTATGATTGAATCATATTGAAGCAAAAATGTGTTTGGATTCATAGTGAAGTATAGAAAAGCCTACTGGTTATACCAATGCACTTCAGCACGACGGGTTTCCTTTTTACTGCTTATGGAGCTTCAGTTTACTTAATTTCACTCAAGCTGGCATCATGATGCTGTTCATCCATCGGCATTCAAAACTCATACAGTGTCATAACAGGTAGTGGTACACAACATATCAAGCAGAGTGTTAGCACAGCAAGCATGCCAATAAATGAGTAGAGGTAAGCGCCAGCACATGAGGAAGTGTGCTACATACAGGCGAGTGTGATACTAGTGATGGTGACGATCATGATGGCAGTGTGAGAGAGACGGGGGCGACGAGGGCGACTATAGCTACCGTGACGAGGGCGACGAGAGTTAGGGGGGCAGCGAAAGCGACGAGAGTGATAGCGAGAGCGAGAGCGAGAGTGATAGCGAGGGCGAGGGCGAGGGCGAGGGCGAGGGCGAGGGCGAGGGCGAGGGCGAGGGCGAGGGTGAGAGCAATGGTGAGAAATAGGGTATCTAGACATTTGAGTGAATAAAGCTTGGATGTAGAGAACGAAGACTACGAATACAAGAGATTTACTTACCTTGGAACCGGCTCAACCTAAGACTCAATAGAGTTGATGTAAGAAGCATTCAGGCACCCTCATCGTTGGACGCGGCGTCGACAGGTTCTGTGCCATGCTGAATGAACTGGTGTAACATGATGGGCGACTATTCACTTACCTTCGCCAGATTCCCGAGGTTCAGCTATGTCGCCTACATCGCCTGCAACTCCACCACTCCCTTCATTATCGCTTGGACCCGGGCCCTGCTCCTCGCCTGAGATGACCTCGTCGTCTTCGTCGCTGTCGACACGACGTTTGCTCCTAGCCTTCGATGTTGAGGCACCTGCGCTCCGAGGTTTCTTTGAAGGGCTGGGGGGTCTTGGTGCTCTTCGCCGAGCTGGATGGTTTGCCAGGTGTCTTCGTCGAGCTGGATGACTTCCCAGGTGTCTTCGACGACAAGGCGATCGATTTACCCGCCCTATTCACTGTGCTCGATGGAGGCTTGCCAGTGGACGCGACCTTCGATGCGACCTTCGACGCCACCTTCGACGCCACCTTCGACGCCACCTTCGACGTGCCAGGCTCGTTGCTGTCGCTCTGCGGCTTTGACGGTTGCAATTCGAGCAGAGGTATGAAACCGCTCTCCGACTCATCATCACTCTCTACAGACTCCTCGAACACGTTCGGGCCCGCATTGAGACGAGTGCTGTAGGTAGTGTCAGTAATTGTGCATGTCACAGACGTAACCTTACCTGATGTGCTTCCAAATCAACCCCTTCGTCACCTCGAGATACTCGCTGGCTCTCTCTTCGAGAGTCTCTAGGATAGCCATCATGCTATCCCACCTGGAGTTCGTTAGCATTCACTGTCGGGCTCTGAAGTCTTGATGTACTACTTACTTTGGAGCGAAGTGCTTGTTCGAAAACACTGTAGGCTGGCTGCGCGATGCCACATCCATCAGTGCTGACTCTATCTGTGATGGTATGCATAACTGCGTGAATAATGTACCAGAATATGGAAACACAAACATACCTAGTGTTTGAAAGTCCAGTCCATGGACTGGAAAAAGACTGGGACTGAACTGGGACTGGCCTTGGAAAGACTGGACTGGACTGGTCAAAGTAGGACTGGTCTTACCCAGTCCAGTTGCAGTCTTCCAGGGTTGGGGAAATTGGAGGGACTGGTCAAAAGACTGGTTGCAACCAGTTGCGACTGGTCTTTGGCCACCCCCCTAATATGCTGGTGTACATGGCCAAATGGAAGGTTTTGGGGGTCATAAATAGCAGTAGTACATAGGATATGCACAACATGGTGGACATATTAATGATGTAACCTATTTAGGCAACATGTATTGTCCATCTATGCACCTCCACTTATGCCTAATATGGTAGGTGTACCTGTCTCACCCTTACTGACATCACATGCCTTGCCTGTATCAGTCATTATGGACTGAAATATGATGCTCCCATGGGATACACACTATTGCCTACCATTATATACCATATTACAATAGTACAAAAAGCTTTGTAACCAAACATGCAGACATAATTGCTGAACAAACCAGTTGCAACTGGCAAAAGACCAGTTGGGACCAGTTGGGACTGCATGTGCAGTTGCAACCAGTTGGGACCAGTCTTTGGAGGCAACTGGACTGCAAAGGACTGGTTGCAGTCAGTCCAGTCCCAGTCCTACCATTTTGGGGCCAATCTAGGACCAGTCGCAGTCGCAGTCTTTCCTCTGAGGGGTCAAAAGACTGGACTGGACTGGACTTTCAAATACTATTCATGAACCCCTCCTCGACTTCGTCAATATCTTCGTGCAAAATCTCGAATTTGAGACAGATGTTAAGCAATCTAACAAGTTCAATGAAGTGCTTGTAGTATCGCTCGTGCTGAAACTGGCGGCGGAGGAGGATCGGGCCCAGGTGGAGAGTAAAAAGGGACCACATCTCGGCCGTGAACGAGCTTGTCTCCTTGGCAACATCTGGCACAGCTGCCCCAAAAGACAATGGGATGGTCCGGCTGGATGCCTTGCAAGCTGACCCTATTGCGTCCCAAACACTTGACCGAATTGCAAAGCTTTGATTCGACAAAGGCAAGCCTTTGAAGTCACCTGTCCAGATCGATACGAGGTTGGGAATGAGGCTCTCCCATATGAGGTGCATGAAGCCATATGGGAAAGACAAGGGAAACGATAAGGATGACAGCGTCGAGAGCAGTGGCGTACCCTTGATGCCGCATGCTTTCCCCAGAGCTTCTGCACGCGCCTGGTTTGGTGCCACATCAACCTCCCTGGCGTCTGACATGAACTGAGCGGGGGTACGCAATGGGAGGTTACGTCCATCGTAGCTTTCGGTCCCTGGGAAGCCTGTGCGGGAGAGCGGGACATACAGTGTTTTCAAGTTGACGTTCCGAATTCCTTGATCTTGCACATGCGGCAAGGAAACAAGCCATTGTGGCCTTTCATATGCATGATCAGGGATACTGCGGGGATGTCGCCGAAGGCTAGGATGAGGTAGGCATGAAGGACGAACAATTCTCGTGTCAGGGCATCGAATGCAGTCACACCAATTGCAAGTCGTACGAGCTCCTCAATCATGGGATAGAGGAAGGAGTCCATGTCCCATGGCTTCTTAGGGCCTGGGACGATCCCGACGCATAGCAGATGGTGCTTATGGAAGTGCACTTCCGGTGGCAGGTTGTAATTGAAGAAGAGGAGGGGCCATGCGGTATGTTTCCTTGATTGCTTCCCTTTGAAAGGCGAGAAGCCATCCGTCGCAAAGCCGAGGGCGATGTCTCGAGGATCTGAGAAGAACGCGTGGTTGAGCTCTTGGCCGTCAACAGTGACACACGTCTTCTGGAGGCCTTCGTAGTGGCTGGCATCGAAGATGTCAGTCATCTTGTCTGGCTGACGATTCGCGGGATGGTCGTGAGCACGGTAACGCATGAGGTCGGCTTGTTTGTTATGGGCGACGAGTGACTGAAGCCGTGGGATAATGGGGATGTAGACAAACAATTTCCTCGCCTTGCGATGGGTGCTATCTTGGTAGCGAGGCTCGTTACACTGCGGACAAGCCGTGAGCTCTGCATAGGCTGGTCCGACATAACAGACACAGCTATTCACGCAGTAGTCGTAACGAACAGGCTTGAAACCAGCCAGGAATTCGATGCAACAGCGGGATTCTTGAAGGCCGCAAAGGCCCGGTGTTCCAAATGTCACTCGGAATTTCTTGAATGTCGCTTCTGACAGGTAATCTTGAGTCTTCAATGACGCCGCCTTGAGCAGATTGATATCTTCCGACGACAAGGCACCTTGCGCTGCGGACAGTTAGTCAGCGAAATTCCACTCGTGTCGTGAAAAAAGTGGCATACAATGTGCCACATCATGTGCATCTCGCTCAAACCGCTCCCCTAGGGAATCCCACAGGTTGATCGTGTCCTCCGTCCTGCCTGGCAAGAGCTCAAATAAGAGGTCCTCCTCCAAGGTAAACTTGTCATCTTCATCTGCCTCATCATCCTCTTCGTGCTCGCCCTCGCCTTCCATGGAATTATCTTCCTCCTCGTCGCTCTCGGAGTCTGAGCCACTCCGCCCACCATCCTGTGCTCCCTGACCCATCCAGCGGTTTTGCCCGACTTGAACTATCTGGGGTGGAGCCTCCACTTCCATTGATGGTTCGTCGACACCAATACTCAGTTGCTCGTGGTGGTGTGCAGGGTGGTTGTCTGGCTGATTGCAAGGCAGTGTGCCGACAGTGTCCGCTTGATGATCAGGAGTCAGAGCCGCACGAGGGGCTAGTGGTTGCCCTATCCTAGTACTCTGTTCAAAAAGGTGAGCACAATTCTGACCGTTCTCGTGCGACCGCGATGGTCCAGGGACATTGGTTGGTGCATGCTGATGTCCAGACAGGTACGTGCGGTCAGCAAGCACTTTCGTCACAATGTAAGACGGACCCTGGCCCTTTAGATGGCGTGTTTGAGTCTTCAGATGTATGTCCTCGCCGCAACCGCAAGCACACGGTATTTTGGCCGTGTGCGTCCTCGATGCAGGCATATGTACTGTCAGACTTGTCAGTGACTAGTTAGCTCTGACGAGAACATCCTTGACTCACCTAGGGCCCCAGGTTGACTCTTCAAGTACTACGACTGTTCAATATTTTTGTTATGCAGCTCGAGGACGGCAGTGAAGGCTATGGATTGCCCAACTTAGCACGCACAAAGGCAAGCAATCCAGAGACTGCACGTGACAGTCTGAACTTGTACGTTGATAACACGTCGAGCACCTTTTGCTCTAAATTGCAGTGTTGACACCCCCATCAGCACTCGTCCTGGACAGTAACACACACCTACTCGAGCATCCACAAGATGCCCCAAACTCGCCACAAGAGGGGAGCAGCACCAAAGCAACCCAATCACCGCCAAACGAACAGCACCCCGCCGAGCACAGACCCGCACCCTGCAGGCGACGTCGACGTGGCATCTCCAACGAGTGGCAGCCCAAACTTGAACAATTCTGAGAATTCGCAAGTGGTTAGTAGTTCACCTCCCCACGATAGCACAACAGCTGAAGGTGCCCGTGCCAACGATCAGCATTCTGGGGATCCCACGTCAACTGTAGAAGCCCCAGCTGCTGCCGGGCCCACAGTAGGTCCACGACCCAGTCCTGACCTCGCAGCTCCAGTCCCGGCCAATACCACCAATGGGCAAGCAACAGTTACCAGCTCTGCAACCGGAATCGTCAATTTGAACATCCCGGAACCGCCCATCAACCCACAGCTACTGGTCATACCGGGTCCACCTGCGCCAACGCAGACACACGAGGAATTACAGCATATGATTTGTAATTTGGAAGGTAAGTCGCACTCACCTGCATGTAGTATATCAAACATCTTGATTCGGCATGAGAATTGATCGTCCTCATGCATCCCTGCAGCACAAATCATTGCGATGCAACAGAATGCGAATCCAATGCCAGCTGTGAACCCGCCAGTCAGGCCGTTGCCAAATGGTATGGCAGCCCCAACGCAGAACGGTACAGCGGCCGCACCGACACAGAATGGTATGGTGCCGCCCGCACTGGTACCCGGACATCACGGTGCGGCACAGGTATCAGCATCAAACGCGACTACCACCGCAGTAGTTGTACCCGCGCCGAACCAAATGCTCGTGTCTGCGCAGAACACCGGTACCAGTACCAACGCTAGTGCTAGCACTGCTGCGAGTGGCAACACAGCAGGGCGGCCACCACCCATGATCCCTCGCCCGAAAGGCACGGCCGGCGAAGATTATAACCTGCAGGAAGCAATGGGGTTAGCGAATGACCCAGCTACGTATAGGCAGATCAAAGTGAGCCTTGTCATGCTCGGCCCATGGGTAGGAGAAAACTCACAGTTCATCGAAGTATGCTGTGCGCGAATATGTTAGGGCAGCACAGCTCAACATAAACGTCAGGTGGAACTACCAGGACAAGAGCATGTTAGCTAAAGTAATGCGGTTGGTGAGTGAGATTACTGACCTGTTTGTATGACGAGTACTATACCTAGACTTCACTGGCCACCCGCCAAGAGCTACATCGATCGTAGAGCAAACCCGCCAATGCTAGTCGAGTCGACGTCGACGTAGCGCATGCTAGGCGGTGACGGCGGACTCCGACTTGAATTTGCTGCATCAGTCTTCGAATAAACGCCGACACACGTGTCTCATGCGATCTCCCTACAGGCTCGTGTCAACTTTCCATACTTACAACACTTCGTACACAACTGGCCGGTCGATGCGCTGGCCCACGCTTACTGCAAACACCGTAAACTTCATCTCAACAAACTCGCTCGCGCCACAGCGGCCGCAGCCGCAGCCAATGGCAGCCCAGTTCAACCTTTGACGATGGACGACGTGGAGAGCTCGGACGATGGGCCGTAGGCCTAGGGGCCATGGTGCCATGCATATGTTCAGTAGTATGTATTGATACCTGTATACTTCCATAGTATTTGAAAGTCCAGTCCAGTCCAGTCTTTTGACCCCTCAGAGGAAAGACTGCGACTGCGACTGGTCCTAGATTGGCCCCAAAATGGTAGGACTGGGACTGGACTGACTGCAACCAGTCCTTTGCAGTCCAGTTGCCTCCAAAGACTGGTCCCAACTGGTTGCAACTGCACATGCAGTCCCAACTGGTCCCAACTGGTCCTGACTGGTCTTTTGCCAGTTGCAACTGGTTTGTTCAGCAATTATGTCTGCATGTTTGGTTACAAAGCTTTTTGTACTATTGTAATATGGTATATAATGGTAGGCAATAGTGTGTATCCCATGGGAGCATCATATTTCAGTCCATAATGACTGATACAGGCAAGGCATGTGATGTCAGTAAGGGTGAGACAGGTACACCTACCATATTAGGCATAAGTGGAGGTGCATAGATGGACAATACATGTTGCCTAAATAGGTTACATCATTAATATGTCCACCATGTTGTGCATATCCTATGTACTACTGCTATTTATGACCCCCAAAACCTTCCATTTGGCCATGTACACCAGCATATTAGGGGGGTGGCCAAAGACCAGTCGCAACTGGTTGCAACCAGTCTTTTGACCAGTCCCTCCAATTTCCCCAACCCTGGAAGACTGCAACTGGACTGGGTAAGACCAGTCCTACTTTGACCAGTCCAGTCCAGTCTTTCCAAGGCCAGTCCCAGTTCAGTCCCAGTCTTTTTCCAGTCCATGGACTGGACTTTCAAACACTACAGCCTGGAAGTTACTTCCAGGCTGTCTACTAATGTGTTTATAAGGTATGTAGTACACAAGCCACCACTAGCTAGCCATCGAATATACCGATACCATACCCTCCTAGTCATTTCGTGTGCTGTACTACTTCCTAAGTTACAATGAATTGGTGTTGACAGAACCACATACCGACTGCCTATCTATCAGTATGAGCTGTCTGCGGGATGAAAAACGTACCATTTACCAGTGCTAAAAGGGAATGCTAAACGGTTGACCTTTCGACCGGGCACTGGCTGAATCTGCAGACAGGTAATCCATATTAAAAAAGATCAGTATACCGGTTCTGTCGCACACGTTGACCACGGGATTAATACCGGTCGAAAAGGGACATGTGCGGGTCGAAAGTCAGACCGGTGCAATGAACCGTTGAACGTGCGAAAAACGACCATTGTCCGGACGAAACCCGTCCGTTATACAGTTGAATGAACGGTTTCGTTTCGACCGGTACTAAGCACCCAGTGGTATCTCATGGTATTTGAACCCGGGCTCCCGCAGAAGCACGTCGATACCGTCAGATGGGCTCCTAATGACAACAACGTGAGACGGTCCCAGTTGCATACGAGAGACAGACTGGATGACTATCCGTAAGGATTTAGAACCGACCGATCGTCTCTAAACGAGTTATAGCGGAGCTTGAATTGTGTTTAGAACAAGTTCTAAATCCGTAAGACGAGTTTAGAACTTACTGTCACGTCCTAAATCGAATACCATGACTCCTGGTATGCCTGGTATGCGTGCTCTCTCCGGGCTGGACAGCGATGATGAGCTCGAGGATGAAGAACGCCTCCGCCTCGGACTTGCCGCTGCACTCATTCTGGGTGCCCTCGACTCGCAACTTACTCGGGCAACAAACCACCGTCAAACCTACCTCACATGCCCTGAGCTCATGCCCGATCCACGAATCAACACTCCATGGCAGCACATTACTGAGTGGAACTTGACCGTTTCGAACGGTCCACCCGGAGTGCATTTGGCCCGTTTCTAACGGTGTACCCGGGCTCGGCCGGAGCACTCCGGGTCTACCGTTTGGAGCGGCCGCCGCCAGCAACGAACTGGCCGGAGGGAGGGTGGTGGTTTGGAATGGTCCGGCCGGAGTGTTGGGTAACGTTCCGGCCGGAGCTCTGGTGAACGTACCGGCCGGAGGCCTCGAGAAATATGGGTTTCCTACGGTCCGGCCGGACTGTTATCCAACGTTCCGGCCGGAGCTCTGGTCAACGGTCCGGCCGGAGGCCTCGAAAAATTTAGGCTTCCTACGGTCCGGCTGGACACATATTCAATGTTCCGGCCAGACCTTTGATCAGTGTCCCAGCCAGAGGCCTCAAAAATTTGGGCTCTCAATGGTCCGGCCGGAGCACTCAGCAATGGTCCGGCCGGCACACTCAGCAATGATCCGGCTGGAGGCCTCCAAAGATTTGGGTTCTCAATGTTCCGGCCAGGACCGGGGGTTGATATCTAACCTTCTGGCCGGACCCCAGATGAAATGGTCCGGCCAGGCAAAATTCCACCTTCCAAACATCTGGCCAGAAGCCTTGCGGAATCTGGGCTGTAAACAATCTGGCCAGGCTAGTTTGTAATCATCCAGCCAGCCGGACCCCAGATGAACAGACCGGCCGGGCTTCTCCCAAACCAGCCAGACACCTCAGGTTTGAACTGCCGGTGATATAACAACAAGAATTGTTAACCACCGAGCTCAGCTGGAAAATGACCAAGGTTGTGTCAACCAAGCTCAATATTTAACCACTACCGAGCTCAGAGTTGAACCACCGAGCTCAGAGCTGAACCACCGAGCTCAGAGTTGAGCCACCAAGCTCGGTATCAAACCACCACCGAGCTCAATAGTGAGCCACTGAGCACAGTATTGAACCACCGAGGTTAAACAGCTAGGCTCGGTGGCCGAGAAAACTTGGCCGGGCTCGGCGCCGAGGATAAATGGCCGAGGCTCGGGCCGAGGTTTCAAGCGCCGAGCTCGGTGAAAACCACCGAGGTCAGTATCAAAGCATTGAGCTCAGTGTTAAGGGGCCCAGGTAAAGGGCCGAGCTGAGTGTTCAATGACCGAGTTTGTTGTTGAAGCACTGAGCTCGGAAATGGCCGAGGTTAAACCACCGAGCTCGGTGAAAAACGGCCGGGCCGTCAGATTGCCATATAAGGAAATTTGGTATCATCTGGTAGCCCTTCATTCACAGAGTACAGTATATGTTCCCTAGTGTACAGAGATGCCTAGTTAGGTCAGAGAATACAAAACAAAATATGCTCACAGGCTTCTCTGAGAACATACTATTCAACTCCTGAGGCCAGTTTTCTTTTCCCACAATGTTTGACCATCTAGAATGTGCTATTTCAATGCACAGACTACATCCCCAACAGGAATAGTCTTATTCTTTGAAGCTGAATGCAGGACAGGAGATAAGGGGTATACATGTTGGATAATGATGTTCACTCCCTGCAGCCAATATTCTTTCCAAATAGTGTTTGACTATCTAGAATGATTCATTTCCTCACAATGAGTGAGTCCTCCAAAGGAATAGTCTTATTCACACAAGCTGAATGCAGTACAGAGTTAAGGGAATCTGGTCTCATATAAGTATCACTCAATTTGAACAATGCTGATCATCACTTCTGTATCCATGCATGATATAGCTGAAGAGTTTATACATTGGACAGATGTGTCGCATTTTGCTCTGGCTGGCCTAGGACAGTGCACCGGCCGGACCGTTTGCTACGAGCAATGGCCGGCCGGACCATTGGCAATGAGCATTGTCCGGCCGGACCATTACCAATGGAGAGATGTTTCTGTGGCCAGTGCAATGCGCATGGGTGCACATCACAGTTTGATACAGACAATCATTCAAAGCAGGCCCCATCATGACACAATAATGCATGTTCCCCTTAGCTCCATGCTCAGTTCAGCTAGGAAGAATAAGACTATTCCTCTTGAGGACTTTGCTGTTCATGTTGGATTAAGCCATTCTAGTTTGTCAAACATTATGGGCAAAGCATATTGGCTTTACAAAGTAAACATAGTTCATCTGTATCCCACTCCACCCTTGACACCTTAACTCTGTACTGCATTCAGCTTGTGTGAATAAGACTGTTCCTTTGGAGCACTTACTCCATGTGAGTAAATGAACCACTCTAGATGGTGAAACCCTATTTGGAAAGAATATTGGCTGCAGGAACCAACATTCAAGTCAGACATGCATATCCCATACCTATATGCCCCTTATCTCTTGTCCTGCATTCAGCTTCAAAGAATAAGACTATTCCTGTTGGGGATGTAGTCTGTGCATTGAAATAGCACATTCTAGATGGTCAAACATTGTGGGAAAAGAAAACTGGCCTCAGGAGTTGAATAGTATGTTCTCAGAGAAGCCTGTGAGCATATTTTGTTTTGTATTCTCTGACCTAACTAGGCATCTCTGTACACTAGGGAACATATACTGTACTCTGTGAATGAAGGGCTACCAGATGATACCAAATTTCCTTATATGGCAATCTGACGGCCCGGCCGTTTTTCACCGAGCTCGGTGGTTTAACCTCGGCCATTTCCGAGCTCAGTGCTTCAACAACAAACTCGGTCATTGAACACTCAGCTCGGCCCTTTACCTGGGCCCCTTAACACTGAGCTCAATGCTTTGATACTGACCTCGGTGGTTTTCACCGAGCTCGGCACTTGAAACCTCGGCCCGAGCCTCGGCCATTTATCCTCGGCGCCGAGCCCGGCCAAGTTTTCTCGGCCACCGAGCCTAGCTGTTTAACCTCGGTGGTTCAATACTGTGCTCAGTGGCTCACTATTGAGCTCGGTGGTGGTTTGATACCGAGCTTGGTGGCTCATCTCTGGGCTTGGTGGTTAAATATTGAGCTTGGTTGTTACAACTAACAATTCTTGTTGTTATATTACTAGTGTATCAATTCTGAGGGGTCTGGCTGGTTTGGGAGAAGCCTGGCCGGTTGGTTCATCTGGGGTCCGGCTGGATGGTTAGAAACTAGCCCGGCCGGACCATTTACAGCCCAGATTTTGCAAGGCTTCTGGCTGGCCTGTTCACATTGGAAGTTGGGATTTTGCCCGGCCGGACCGTTTCACCTGGGGGCCGGCCAGACGTCCGAAACCAACCCCGGCCAGGCTGAATCATTGCTGAGTGCTCCGGCCGGACCATTAGTGATGAGCCTGGCCGGACCGTTGAGAGCCCAAATTTTCAAGGCCTCCGGCCGGGACACTGATCAAAGGTCCGGCCGGAACATTGGGTATGTGTCCGGCCAGACCGTAGGAAACATAAATTTTTCGAGGCCTCCGGCCGGACCGTTGACCAGGGGTCCGGCCGGAATGTTTGATAACAGTCCGGCCGGACCGTAGGAAACCCATATTTCTCGAGGCCTCCGGCCGGTACGTTCACCAGAGCTCCGGCCGGAATGTTACCCAACACTCCGGCCGGACCAATCCAAACCACCACCCTTCCTCCGGCCAGTTCGTTGCTGGCGGCGGCCGCTCCAAACGGTAGACCCGGAGTGCTCCGGCCGAGCCCGGGTACACCGTTAGAAACGGGCCAAATGCACTCCGGGTGGACCGTTTGAAACATGATTTCCCACTCAGTAGGCTCACTCAGCTCACCCAAAAGGGATTTTGGAGCAATGTCATTGGTTGAACCACTGGCAAACCTTGCCTTCTAAGGGAATCATTGAATCTCAGCTCCCCATGCCGAGTTTTTTCATGCCCAATGTGGTCAGCAACACTGTCTAGACTCTTACTAGAGCACATTAAATGTGGAGAAATCTCGGAATATTGACTTTCATGCAATGCTCCTTGCACACAGGTATGGAGGTCCAAATTAGGTATCCCAGTGCTTGTTCACAGTGTACTGACCATGGCAAGTGATGCAGAGGCATATGTACAAATGTTGTTTTGCATTTACTGCCCTTACTGGAGAGTCCTACAGGCTGACAATCTTATGCAGGGGTCTATGGTTACCAGATATAAAAATCACCATATATGGTAGATCCCTTGCCTGTTTGGGAAGTTGATGATAGATCACCTTTACAGTGTTGCATAAATGGCGGGAAAATGAGCAAAACATTGGATAACACTATTGTCCCATTGTGGGTTGATAGGACTTATGTGTGATGCTGAGTACTTGTGGATGAGATGGATAGCAGAAACACAGAGTCTGGTGCAATAGGCTCAGCCACATGCCATGTGAGGTTCACTCGTCCACAGGTCAAAATTTTGACCTGTGGACAAGTCATCTTGCCGTGTAGTCTCCCAGGCTCCACTGAAATATGCTGTTCAAGGGAATTAGCCTCTGACTGGCCTTACTGTATTTGGCCAAAGGCTCTCAAGTCCATGTATCTGCTGTACTGTAGCCTTCACAAATACAACAAATACAACAAATATTCTCTCTGATAGGTATGATGTCATAGAGTCTGTAGCTGCTGTGACTTGCCCATCAACTTCAGTGGACATGGCACAATTCACAAAACTCAAAAACCCACATATGCCTCTGTACACATGAGTGCACTGCTTTTAACCTTCAAAGTGACTCTATCAAAGCCTGTAGACTGCCCATTGATTCTCTGACATCTGGGATCTGCTACATAGGGAAGCTGGCCTTCCAAAAATGGCAGTTTCCATTCAGCTGCTCAGTCTGGGCTCAGAAAATGCTGATAAAATCTGGGAATATTATGTACAATTGAATTAATCCATGATGCCTGCTGTATGTAAGAAATTGATCCTGTATAGAGCCCTCAGAGTCCATAACTAGCATGCCTTGCCTATATATTCATAATCCAGAAAAGAGAACCTCTGTGGACAATTGCAAAGTGATTCCAAATATGAATAGGTTGTTGTCTCTGAAACACATTTGATATGACCTGTATAGACCATGCACATAGTCCACACAGCATGAGTGTGTCTGGAATGTGCACAGCACTGCTATGAGTGCGGAAATATTGTCATAACATGCCTGTGTTGACTTCCCACTACTGAATGA
>NW_025955336.1:0-37681 GCF_022376445.1 Fomitopsis serialis | reverse complement strand
GCGATCCGAGGAGGACGCACACGCGGGACCTGTACAGCTCCGAAGGATCGAAGGCAGACGACTCAGTGGCGCCAAGTGTCCGCCGAAGGCGGAAGTGAGCGGCCCAACAAGCGACGAGGGAGAGCGAACCAGGGCTCGGAGGGAGAGAGGGTCGATCAAGTAGAGTGTGGGCGGAAGAAGGCAGATCGCAAGCTGTGCGCAGCAGTTGAACCCGCAGTCGTTGCGGAGGGAAGCGTCGGGTTTCCCAGTGCCGAGGACAACGAGTGGAGAGGTCTCGGACTGAGTAAGGGGATGCGAGTCGACTCAAGGGGACACCGAGTGCGGCGAGGTGGTTGGGACGATAGAACTTCGAGTCGAACCCGGAACACCATCGGAGTGCGACGAGCCGACGTCTGGCCAACCGGAGCAGTTAGGGATGCAGCAAGTCAGCACGCAGGTGAAGAGCGGGGATGTCGGGCGCGGTGTACTTGTGGTAAGCCGCATCAGTATCGAGAGCGAGCAGGGCGGGGACCATGAGGAGTCGACGAGCAGAGCGCGAGTATCTGACGGCGGAAGGTTGGTGTCAGACCTCTCAAAAGCTGCGAGCCGTGGCGAGCTAGGCGATGGTGAGGCCGTCGCGAATGCCCATTACATGCAAGGCCTGGAGGCGAGCGGAGAGCAAACCGAGACCGAGTCGGAAGACCGTGTATGTCAGGACGGGGAGCCAGCGTCGAGTCGAGACCAGTTATCGGCGAGCAATACGGCTGGACGTTCCGAGGATGGCAAGCAGTACTTGTCGAGTGGCGGAAGAACCAGGGAACCAGCTGACAAGGAGGCGGAGGCGACTCACGAGTGCATCAGCCATCGCGGGACTCTCCCTACGCCCGAACATCAGGAACCAACTGACTTGGAGACACCACGGTACATGCAAAGCGGGCACGCTCAGACCGAGCGCAAGGGAACGGGCGAGTACATGCAGGATGGCGATAACGAGGTCATGCCTCTGCAGAGGAACCTGGTCGAGGTCAGTGAGCGCACTGGAGATCTCATGGAATTAGCAGACATACCCCGGAAATGTTCCGTGGTGGACGAGCTTGCACACGCGCACGGCGATACGAGCCAGTTCGCGAACAAGCGGCCATGTAGTGGGGAGCCGGAGCTAGCTGATGAACACGCGGAGGGTAGCGAGACGAGGGAGGTAATGAGACCATGGGATCGCGTGGAGAAGCCAGGAGAGAATGGGTGTGCCGAGTGGGAGAGAATGTCCGAGTATACGCAGGTCAGCGATCATGTTGCTCTGGCCGAGGTGGACGAGTCAACCGGGGGTCGTGTGGACCGAATGGACGTACCTCCGGAGCGCTCTGCGGGGGACGAGTTGGCGCAAGTGCGGGACGATACGGGCCAGGCCGCGAGCTTTAAGGCGGCAGAATCGCAGGGCTAGCCGAGGCGTCAGCACGCACATCGGGAGGGAGCAGGCGTGTCGAGTGCGAGAGAGAGAGCGAGTGCGCGGAGGACGGGGATGGGGCGACGGTTCTACAGGTGAACTCGTTCAGGACCAGCGAGGTAGCCGAAGGACTGGTGGGCTCACCGGACGTACCAAGGCGACGACACGTAACGGTGGCGAGGGATGTCGTGCAGGCTATCGCGGAGTCAGACGGGCAGAGCTGGGACCACAAGCAGGATTCGTCGAAGTCAGCCGGCCAAACGGGTTCCCGGGGCAGGTATGACGGACCAATCGTTGCCACGAGAGGCGGGAGAGGGGCACGTACGAGCTCACGGCGACTTGAACCAGCTCGCGAGCATCCAGCTGAGTAATGGGGAACCCGGGCCAGCCGGTGAACACGCTGGACATGGCGGGTTCGGGAAGCTGCGAGACCGTGGAGTCAAGCTGGGATGTCAACACGCATTGGCACGCCGGAAGGGAATGGACGCACTGAGTGTACGGGAGCGAGCACGCACGCGCAGGACAGCAATGGCGAGGCCGTTTTGCAGGTCAACCTGCTCGAGATCTGCCAGCCGAGCGAACCCTTGGCGGACATGACAGGCGTACGGCGGCAACGAGACGGGGAGGCAGGGATGTACAGGCGCGCGGCGAGACGAACCAGGAGGCGAGTGCTGAGCCGAGTATGGGGGAGCGGGCGGATGAACGTACCGGCCGTGGCGAGACATGGAGGGTGCCGAGACGGATGCAGCCGGGGAGCAGTTGTTGAGCGAAACCAAGGACGACGCGCGCTCCAAGTACGAGGGGACGAGCAGTCAGCAGACCGGATACTCGTGGACGCAAATGTACCGTGGCAAGGAGGCAGGATGGGCAGGCTTGCGCATACGGTCAGCGAAACGGACCAGGGCGCGAGCTTCAGGCCGAGAAAAGGCGACCGAGACGAGGCCATTTGGCTGCACAGAGTACAGGCGACAGCTACGTGCGACGAACCTCAAGACAGTACATTTGATCCACTGGACCGTACGTGCGAGGGCGGGAACTGTGCTGAAGTCAGCGAGAACATCGACTCGCCAGTCGACCTGCTACGGACCTTGCGACCTGACAGTGATGCGGACGATTCAGCAGCAGCGTTAAATGGCCACTTGTCAGAGGAGTGCGCGATTAAAGACGAGCCGGAAGAGGGATGGCTGCTAGGAGACTTCGGCGAGTTCGACACCGATACACCGGAGGAGGCACCCGAGGACGACCTTGTCGCGTGCTGGCATATTGCGGAGGACGGGCGGCGGCTATGGGGGTACATTCAGCGACTCGAAGCCGAGGCCGCCCTGCGCGAAGTTGAGCAGGCAGATGAATGGACCCCGGAGGACGACACACGCACCGTTGACGAGGACGCCGAGCGGAGCAGATGGTTAGCGCAGTACCTGGTACACGAGCGTGTGCGACTTGGGGGAGCGATCCCGGATAACCCTAGGACCGAGCACCTGACGCAACGGGAGATTGGACGAGCAGGTGGGCCAGGTGGCCCGAGAACGCAAGAACCCGCGGGACGCGAGCAACCACAGAGTTCGGAGCTGAGTAAAGGGGATCTTTGGAAGAGTGCGGGGGCTGGAGGCTGGCGAGACGGCGCGATCGACACGGATGAACCTGGACTCGGCGAGTGCCTGTTTGTCGGGTTCTCTGAGCTCAGGATGACGAAAGAGGTTTACGATGACGAGCTGGTGACCTGTTTCCTCCTCGACGAGCGCGGGCAATGGGTCACTGAGTCGCTTCCACGTGATGAGGCGAAGAAGGGCGTTGCAGAAGCAGATCAGCGGCTGCGCGGCGGGTCCACGCGCAGGATAGTAGGCGCAACTCGAGGCCACACTATGCAAAGCCCAGCGGAACGAGAGCGACCGCAGAGCGTGGATCCGAGTACCGGGGCGCTGCGGAGAGAAGCTGGACGTGGTGGTCAGCTCGACATCGCAATGGACGCAGAAAATTGGGCTTCGGCGAGTGCTTACGGCTGGAGTCGGCGGGACTCAACATCCTGGAGGAGGCAGGCGATAATGAGCTGACCAGCTGCTGCCATCTCGACGAGCAGGGAGAGTGGGTCATTGAGTCCCTTCCGCGCGACGAAGCGAAGAAGGCAGTTGCGGAGGCAGACCAGCGGCTGCGCAGCGGGTTCATGCGCTGGTTAGGTACGGCCCGAGATCACCCTACAGGGTTCAACGGAACGAGGGCAATCTCAGAGTGTAAATTCGGGTATGGGGGAGCTGCGGAGAGAAGGTATCAGATCTGGTGGTCGGCGGCATGGTGCGATCAACGACACAAACGGGTCTCGACGTGGAGAGTGTCTACTTGTGGAGTTGGCTGAACGCAGTATCCCGGAGGAGGCGGGCGGCGATGAGCTGATCAGCTGCGGGCACCTAGACAAGAACGGACGGTGGATTGTCCAGTACCTGCCATGTGGAGACGCAGAGGGTGCGATTGCCGAGGCGAGTCGGAACTACGGCTGGCTCGACGAGGACGAAGAACATGCGCGAGGTTTTGACGCGACTCAGGGGTGCGGCACAGAAAATGGTCGAGCAGATGGACTCGCGTCGTTCATGTCGCAATGGATCGCTCTCGGTTAGGCAGGGTCCTAGCGGGAGTAGGTGACCGGGGACGGTCACAATTCGAGTATGGGGGAGATGTGGGGAGTGGCCCCCACATAGGCCCGGACAGTATGTGTATTCACCTATTTTGGGCTCTCTGGACTGTCATGTTCCTTCCGAGCACATGGACTACCTTCTTGTTCCCTCCGATACCCTACACCTTACTGTACTTCATGGACTTTGTGCGATTTGCTTTTGATTACCATATATAGTAACTAGAGACTCTTAGTCAGCTTTTGTGGCATACAGTGCCACGAAGACATGTACATACCTTAGTTCTCCCCCCTCCGAATCTAGGCAACTACGAGCACAGCTCGTCTCGCTGCTATCACATTTTCTGGAGTTGGGGGGCATCTCCCCGAGTTGGTCATTAGCGACCTAGTCGGGCCATCGAGAATCATTCGGACGGAAGCAGTGCCACGTAGTTGGAGCAACACCAGTACTACGAGATCAGGGCAAGTCGGAAGGAGTACAGGTTAGGCCAAGGACTCGCGGAACGAGCTTAGGAACCAGCGGAAGAAAATACGAACCAGCGGAAGGAAGACAGGATCCAGCAAAACGAGGACAGCGACCTGCGGAACGAGCTTAGCGACTAAGGAACAGAGCTGGCCTACTCCGCAACGAGCCGAGCGACTACGAGAGTTCAGAATAGGACGTCGGAACAGGTACAAGGAGACAGAACGAGAACGAGAACACGGAACGAGCACGAGATTGAACGCGGTACGACTCGGAGCCGTTGACTGGAAGCGAGGTTGAGGATACGAAGCACGGAAGAGGCGAGGGAGCAGCGGAACGAGTCAGGACTCAGGATGACAGCTGTAGACGAGGCCTGGAGGACCGAGGATAGGGACAGCGAGCCAGAGGTTTGGCAACGAGGTCCGTCTTTGGCACTACTCCCCTCCGAGATGCATATTCCCCGTTTCGACACACCCTCCCTTCATCCTGGAAGCCATGGATTGGCCCGCCCCTCGAACATCGTGCCCGGGGGTACTACACTCCCGAGCTACACAGCGAGTCTGTCGCATCTGGAGCGCATTGGGATCCGGTCTGCGTGTCATCCCTCGTTGGGAGCAGGGCGAACGATCGACTGCCGTCTGGCTGCGTCCTCCACAGAGTGGATGGCACGACGGTGTCACTACGCTCGTCGAGTTCGTCGAGGTCATGCGGCGTTGGCCAGGACTCCCCGAGGAACTAAAGGTTGTACCCATGAGCATATTTGACTACGACGAACAGGCTTTCGTGAGTTTTCAGCGTGCGGCGGTCACCTTCTACGTCCGTTCTTTCGTCGACACATTCCATCGCTTGCCCACGCCGCCCGCTGTAGTACCTGATGGATGGCTGTAACGTCTCGATGCCCCACTCTCACGTTTATCTCACGTATATACTGTACAATGTATCACTCACGACGTGCCGGACGTATATTTTAATTGTGTATTATCGGAGTCCCGGCCAAGACGTATGCGAAAAGACTGCGAACGCGATAAGTGTCCAATATTCCACCTTTGCCACTTAACTCGAATCGCTGCTGACTTTAAGTTCAGGTGCGATCGCATAAAAGGGGCAGCTGCGCAAGCCCTAGCCATCGTACCCGCTCCGTCCCAAGATGCCGCCGCCCGACACTCGCGTACATGACATCCTGGACAGCTACCTGCCTCCGATGGCTCGACTGCGCTCGAATCTCCTCCGATGCACCGTCTATCGCGATATCAATCATCTCGCTGTCATCAGCCTGGACGACACGCCTCAGCATCACATAGGAACGGTCTTCGGCGTAGTAAGTGTCCTTCGCATTGTGTCCGACCTCTCCGACTGAAGACTCCCATACCAGTGCACTCAACCGGCAGGCCGCAAATGCGTCAACCACCTCAAGGCTGCAACGGTACAGATGAGCGACGACGAGCTCAAACGCGTTCGTCGCGAAGTCGCGGAGCTCGAGCCACCTCCCGAACATCATGGCGGGGCGCTGTACCTGAGGGCCGAGTTACCGGAGGAAGTGGATCTAGGGCGCCGCAGGCGTGACCCCCGCCCGCCGCAGGAGACGATAACTAAATATGCGTTCATCTATATAAGGGTAAGACGACGCACACCTCTTCGAATGCACAGCTAATGGAGTGATACTAGGACGGAGATCCCCCAATCCGAGTCCCAATCGTTTGCGCTGTACGCGAAGATGACCTCGTCGAAGTCTGCTTCCGTCAGGCGATCACCTGCGATGTTTTGGGGCTGGACGAGAACGAGCACGACTACGAGACGTTTGACAAGCGTTTCTCTCGCTTCGTGTCCTGGCCTCGCACCATCGTCCCGCGGTACATACCGCGGGACGATGTGCTGGTGTATAGGCGAGTCGGTGTCCGTACTTGCCCGGGAGCGCAGAACCTCGCCTTCGGACGTCCCGACGCCCCCCTCTCCCGTCTTTACTCGAGCACATGGGAGCGAGCTCGCCGCACACTCCCGCTCATTCGCTGGTGACGACGGATGGCGCTTCTTCGCCGGGACAAGTCCTGCGTTCCGGGCGTGTCGTATCACAGCCCACCACGCCCTCGACATCGGCCGGTTCGCCTTCGCGTCGCGTTCGGCCGTCCGACCAAGCCAACGACTCGCCGAGCGTGAGGGTCTCAGCCGGGAAAAAGAGGAAGCGTGAGGAGGAGCAGCGCAGGCGCAGGGCACGCCGCGTCGTGCAGCCAAAAAAGGAAAGGGCACGATGTTCGGGCCTGACGACCTTGGCCAGGTCTGGGAGGTCTTAGCAGAAGATATATTAGTCTTAGTTTCCTAAGCGTAGCGGTAGTCAACAGACCTCGCGATCTGCTCAACCAGATTGCGATTTGCGCCCGCAACGGATCTAGATACCTTAGCACTCTTCAACGAGATTGCGATCGTCGCTGGGCAGGCTAAACGCTAAAATGATACCTCGGGTGGAACAATAGTGATCGCATTTGGTTGGGAGCTAAGCTTTCACATAACCGCTTCGCGTCGATCTGCATCTCATCTACAGTCTAGGGTCGCAATCGCTTTCTCCTTCGCGAATCGTAAGCCTGTTTGACGTTGGTTGAATTGGCGTGTGCTGACCCACTATATAAGCTCCCACCGACCTTCCACGTCGTTCAACCCCGATTCCTCTCCCTCTGCTCGCGAACGTCCAACTGCATTCACTCTCCCCTCGCTCGCGACCTTTTTTGCGCTAGACGACATGCCAGCCGAAGCTCAGCCCGCCGCCCAGCCAGCTCAGCTGCCTCCGGCTCCCCGACGTCAACTCGAAGGCCGACGACAAGAAGGTCCGCCAGCGCACGGACTGGACGGTCAACGGGCTCGACGTCGTGATGGACGGTTTCCTCAAGGACTGGAACAACCTCGCGGACACGAAGAAGGCCCGGAGGCAATTCCATGCTCGCGTCCTCAAAGACATCCTGCCGAAGTGGACACAGGAGACCGACCCAGAAGAAGTAAGCGTTTTCGATTGACGTCGAGACTTCAGACTGACAGACGTGTACTATAGGCTATCTACAACTACTTCAAGAACCACGGCGGGAAAGCATCGCACACCCGTGCGACCACCCCGACGACGTCCATATCAACTCGAAGGACCTCTTCGCGAAGTCCCGCGCCAAGGGGCCCTCAGAGCTGTGGGCGGAGGTGCCGGAGAACAAAGCGCGCATCATGCAGAACTGCGAAGGGAAAAATGAAGTCGGCGCTGGAGGTCGGCAGGCGGCGACGCGCCGCGCTCTCTTCGAGCAGCTGCTGGCAGAGGAGAAGGCGATTTGGGAGGAGAAGGCGCGTGCTCCGCTTTCCTGCGAAGCACAGGAGGCAGCCATGGCTCGGTGCGTGATTAAACACGCCTTTCATTCGTTTGCTAACTCGACCCGTACTAGCAACCGGGAAGCCTTGACGGACAGGTTGTCCGCCCTTTTCCAGGGCGCCATCGGGGACGGGGCCAACCGCGTCGGCGACGCCGTGTTCTATTGCCTCCTAGGCTTCAACGATCACCGTAAGCCTGTTCAAGTCAAGCAGTAAGTGTTCACATTGTCAACTTCATGCAGAGCTGACAGCGATTTTTCAGTATCTTCGCAGGTAACAAGCTCGCAGGACAGACCTTCCCGGCCTGGGGGGCGCCGAACTGGCGACCCAGCTTGAACGATGGAGGCAATACGTATGCGAAGTGCTTCGTAAGTAAATCTCGGCCTCACTGTACACAAATACTAACATCATACATAGCTACACGACCCCCCAACAACCCGCCGAAGAGCTCGATGAAATCGACGACGGCTTACTCTACGAGGATGGCAGGCCCATGCTACCGTCCTGGGGTGCCGACATGACGGGGCGTAAGGCGGCGGAGATCCTCTGGGCCTTCTTCCGTGGGTCATGGGGTATGTACAACCGAGTTTTGTGTTGAACAGTACTCACTGTCCTTTGCTCTGCAGCTCGTGCTCATCGCGGCGTCCCCGAGGTGCCCGTCCTCGCGCCCGAAGCTATCACCTTGCGTCTGCTGGCTCTCGAATGGCCGGCCCCCATCTTCAGCGACCCGGATGCGTTGACAGTCGTACGACTCAGCGCGTTGTGGGAGAAGATCCGCGAGAATCAGGAGAAGGACACTCACTTTGCCTTTGAAGATGCGGCCCCACAAGTCGAAGCCGCAGCCCCACAAGTCGAAGCCGCCGCACCTCAAGTCGAAGACGCGGTACCTCAAGTCGAAGACGCGGTCCCTCAAGTCGAAGACGCGGCGTCAGAAGTCGCCGAGGCGCCCCCACAAGTTGCAGACGAGCGCGCTCACGACAACGCCGTTACCGAGCCTGCGGGCGACCTCGCCATGGTAAGCCTTCACAAGCATCAATGTTTCAGTGAACTCATTCTCTGAATAGGTCGACAACTCGGTCGTTGTCGAGGGGGACGTCGACAACGACGGCCGCACCCGCAACAACGCCATGTCGGACGATGGGTCGGCGCCGGACGATGAAACGGCCAAAACCGGCAATACTACGGATGCGACTGGGATGGACGAGGACGAGGAGATTGAGGATGAGGATTGGGAGATGGTGGGGGCTCACGACGAGATTAACGGTGCGTATATGGTTGTATTTTGACAACTCTCAATGGCTCATCGACATGGATGGTTAATAGCCAACGAGGCCGAGCCTCCAAAGACTCGGAGGCGCGGGAGAGGTCGCCGCGATGGAGAGGTCGCCGGGATGGACATCGACGGCTCGGCCATCGAAGGTATGCCCGATTATCCATGCTATCTTCTGTTTGGGAGCTGAGCTCGACAACGTAGATGACGGCGCGAACAGCGCGAAGGACAGCGATACCGAGGAGCCCGCTACCAAGAAGCCGAGGGTTGCCAGTGGTCGCCGCGGTGCGCAAACATCGGCGAAGGGTGGCAATAACAACAGGTACGTGTTTTGTGTTCGTGTAAATGACGTCGACTTATTAATGTTCTTCTTGCTTGGTGTCAAGTGTCATGAAATCTCGCGCGAAGGCCTCGAAGGCCTCGGGTGGTAGTACATCGGCGCCGGCGCGAGTGCTTCGCTCGACGGCTCAAAGCTCCAAGTAAGTCCACTATTCTATTGACCTACTGTTTCTGACATTCACTGTAGGCCTAATACTCGCGCAGCCACTCGTAAGGCCTAAGTACGTCGAAGGCCCTCATGTCCTGCTCTATGCTCTTGTCTTGTCTTGTCTTGTCTTCGTCGTGATATTGACCTGTCATGTGACTCATGTCATTTATGGTAATCTGCTGTCTTCGTGAGTGATTACTTATGGCTTAGCATTGTCTCAGAGTGTTTCTTCGTGGTTGAGTAGTGGCTTTACTATGTCTTTTGTGGTTGCTTAGTACTGGCTTAGTATGTCTTTTGTGGTTGCTTAGTACTGTCTTAGCATGTCTTCGTGGTTCATCAGTACTGGCTTAGCATGTTCTCGGAGTAGTTATGTCTGCAGGATGAGCAGTTCATAGAGTTGTCTCAGCATGTTCTTATGATCAGTTTGGTAATGGATTAGATGTTGATGGAATTGTATCTGTGTGACTTAAGAGTGGATTGAGGTGAACTTTGAACTGACTTAATGTTGATTGAGTGGTGTATTATGCTTTCACTTAGGATTGACTTTGTAGTGGATTAGCTGTCATACACAGGATTAGCAATGGATAACACTTCCACTTAGAGTTGACTTTGAAGTGGATTAGGTTAGGCCCTGTCAGACAGGAGCAATGGATAATGTTTTGACTTAGGATTGACTTTGAAGTAGTTAGCACTAAGCCATACTGTCATGAACAGGATTAGCAATAGATTGGGATTTGGTTTAAGACACATGAGCATTGTTAAGCACTGTCTTGAGACAGGATTAGGACTGGTATATTTTGTCTTAGTACATAGATTAGCATAGGATTATGAACATTCACATGGGTTACATTGGATTGGAACTGGATCAAAAATACTCAAGTCATGATTTAGCATTGATCAGCAGGGGATTAGACATGGATTGAGCATGACTTAATGAAGATTAGTGTTCATCTCAAACCTACTTAGCCTCAACTACTTGTGAATCTATTGCCTAAGTTATGGCTAAGCATGGCTAATCTATGGTTAGGAAATGATTAGACATGGGTCAGATGTTACTTAGCCAAGATTAATCCTCTGAGGATTAGCTTCATTGATCCTATATGGGTAATTAATTGGCTAAGCAGTTTCTCAGCAAGTCTCAGCAATGGATAAACTATGGCTAATCTATGGTTAAGTGTGTATGGATTAGCTGTACTGATTGTCCTTGGCTAAGCAAAAAGTCTAAGCAATGGATGAACAATGGATAATCCATGGTTAAACCTGTATGGATTAGCTGTACTGATCCTGCTTGGCCAAGCAACTGGCTAAGCCATAGCTTAGCACAGGATTGGGTTAAATGTGTATGGCCTTTAAGTTGATCTAAAATACAATATTGATTCAAACTTAATCCGATTTAAATGCAGAAGACGGTTTCTGCCAGTAGGACCTTCCCATTGTGGCAAGGGACGAGGAACGTTGCAAGGAAGAGTGGGCTTTGCGGAGGAGGCACAAGTGGAGGCTTGAGGAAGAGATGTGTTTCGGCGCCAGTCACCCAAACGAACACCGATGTTTATGACCAGTCACCAAATAGTCTACGATTTTGTACCGGGGCTTTGCCCTTTCTCTGCATCATTTATGTTAGTATAGATATATCTACATTCATTGTGTCGGTCGTCACTGTACATTCAATGCTTTTTTGGCCGCAAACATCTTGAGGCAGACCACCGGCCGGACCGTTAGAAACCCGGCCGGTCATCGCTCGGACCATTTGGTCCCAAGTCGAAACTCAAAACCACTCAGTGACAGCAATGTGACACCACGGGCAGCGCAACTACGACCAGCCGCCGCTGAGTGGAAGCCCGCAGCCCGGGGCACCCGTTCCGAGGGCTCGGCGCCCGGCCGGATCGTTGTAACGAAGCAACCGACCACGGGTGGCACGTTCTGGAATAGAACCGGGGCGGCTTCTCCGCTCCACTCGTAGGGGCCAAGCGGCCGGCGACACAGACATCCCATATGGCCCGAGTCACTTTCATCAATCGGTGACTGGAATGTGCCCCACCACGACACAGGGTGGCCAAGCAATGCCTGGGGTGAGCACGTGACTCGGATCAACGGCCGGGACGATCGAAACCTGTGATTGCCGGCCGCATCAATTGCTACGGAGCCAAAGGTGGTTCTCCCGGACCGTTGTCTGATGTCGGGTGTTATGCTTCGTTCACTAGAGGCAAATCTGCGACCGGTAACGCATATTCCCATCAGCTGTTCCGGCCGGATCACCGAGGACCCATCGCCGCAAACAGACAGCCGGGGTGCGGGTGACGGCCAGTGGTGTGACAGTTGCACCAATGGGGGTCCAATGAATCTCATTGGTTTTCCCCCCTGTCCACCGATATTCTGGCATCATCCGGGGCTCCGGCCGGCCCGTTACAACGGCCGACCTCCTTGAGCCTTGCTTTCCAGGCTGGACGATGGCTCGACTGCCGAGGGCAAGCTCCCCTACTGTGGTGGAGGTTGCCATACAGAGGACGAGAACCAAGCGGGGAGTTAAGTCCCGCATCGTTCCCGTAAAAACGAATGTATTGCAAACACCACCGCCGACTCCTCAGCCGCGCTCGCAGCCATCCACAGGCAGTCAAGCTGGATGAGACAGGAGCAGGATGACGAGCCTCCTAACAATATATTCCTTGATCTTTTACCAGCGCGGAAGGGTGCTCCCCAGGTACGATAGTTAGATCAGCACAAGCAATGTCGGTGATGACATTATTCATTAGACTCAACCCAAATGCTACGGGAGTGGATCCCTCTGCAAAATACATACCTCAGGTCTGTCTATGGCCAGTCAAAGCCCCCAATGACCGGCCGAGAAGGCACCTTCGAGTGCGCAAGCTGCAGTAGCGGAGGCGGCGTGTGGAAGTGTTCATCGTGCATCGGTTCGCCCATTTACTGTCACACTTGCTGTCTCACCCAGCACCGCCGAACACCATTCCACCAGTGGAGCAGTGGAGGATTGAGGGCTACTGGGCCCCTGCCTGGTTGAAGGATGTCGGGCTGTGCATCAATTTGGGTCACCGAGGTGCACCTTGCCCGGTCCCTGAGCCCTTCGCCGACGTCGATGATGACGATGAGGAACGGCCGGCCGAGGAAGAAGAAAACGACCCGGAGGCTGCTCAGGACGATCCTTTGCGACATGCCGACCCTCCACCAAGACCACCGGCGTCCATGATGACCATCGTCGACACGACCGGCATACACTTTCTGCCGGTGAGATGGTGTGGATGCGCCGGCGCGGCCAGTCATACCTCTCAGCTCCTTGACTGTGGCCTGTATCCGGCCAGTCAACGTGCCGCTCGAACGTGCTTCACATTCACCGTGCTCGATGACTTCCTGCTCGACACCTTGAGTGCAAGACGACGGCGATGAACTACTACCGGCGTCTTCGCCGAGTCACTGATCCTGTGTTCCCCCATGAGGTGCCGGTAAGTGTGCGGTTCTCTGTAAGAGGTGCGAGGACATGGCTCACGAGTGACAAGGACCGATATTTGGAGCTCCTCAGAGTGAGTCGGGAGTGGACCCTGCTGCAAGCCAAGAAGGAGCATGGGTACGGGCCGGCCTGGCGTGGGGTTCCGGGAGACGGTGACCTTGCGAATTTCTGTGCTGCATGCCCGCAGCCCGGTGTAAATATCCCACACGAGTGGCAGGCCGACGACCGAGAGTAAGTTGATGCGTGCACGTACTCTGCGAAAGCTGACAGCGCCGGCAGCTATTTGTACGCCCGAACGTACGTCATGGACGGAAACTTCCACGCTGAGCAGATGCGGATGCGGAATCCAGGGAACGATGTTCCTCTTATGCCGGGAAAGATGTTTATGGTCAACCCCGGGCCTTACGAGGACCACCTGCTGGTGGCGAAAGAAGTCAAGATGGTGAGCTTTACCACTCGGGCAATAACGCTCGGCCCGGTGTTGACGAGCGGACAGCCCTCCACCTGCCACGATCATAAAGCGGTATCGCAGGCAAACGCCGACAGACACAAGCTGGCAGTCACCGGCATAGGTGCAACATCGTGTGCCAGACACGGCTGCTTCGTGCCTCATTCGGTGGTGAACTTTCAGAAAGGGGAGCGCCAAATGAACATGGATTACTCCCTATCAAATGCCCTCGGGTATCAATCCAAGGGCCTCACCCACGTCTACCTATGTTATGACATCATTTGCCAGTACCATGTGTATCTCGACAAACGGTTTGCGGTAACCCCATCTTCACATGCCCAGCGGTCTGGTGCTGTACAAGTGCATCGGCCTCTTCCACGTACACGGCCATCAGGCAGTGTGCGAGGTCCGACACTCGCTGACCTTCACAAAGGGCGCCGGCGAGGTCGACGGCGAAATCATCGAAACACAGTGGTCGACGACAAATCGTATCTCTGGCAGCACCCGGACGATGTCGACGTCTCACCGGCAGGAAACACTCGACCGGCACATGAATGACTGGAACTGGAAGAAAATGATTACCATGGGTACGTCGCCAGGGCTTCCACTGCCACATCCTCATCATCTGAACAACCGTAGTGGCATCCCTAAGGAGGAAGATAAAGGCGAACCGGCCCCTGCTCGCCGAGATGAAACAGGACCTCTCGGCGAAGGAGTCAGGATTGAACGCCGAGACTCTGCAGAGCTGGAAGCGCGAATTGAACATCGCTCAACGCCGGCGCCTCACCAATGTGAAAGCGATGGACAAATACCTTGTGAAGAAACCAATATGTGAGTGCATGCGATAGACCCGGGCGCACGGTGACATAACTCCCTGAACATTGCAGTGCCCACTCAGACAGACCTCCTGGTACAGCTCACCGAGGCCGAAGGAAACGGTGGCCGGATTGTGGGACTGCCGAGTGGATCGCCGAGGGCCTCAAGCTTGAGGAGCTACAGTATGTCTTGTATGCCGCAGTACGAGGTCATGCTAATGCACCAACAGACTTACCATCCGAAGAGACGTCAAGCAGCAAGGCGAAAAGATCACCAAGCCTCAGCAACTGAAGCTCGCTCAACGTCGGAAGGCCCTGGAGACACGAATCCGACGGTTTCACCGGCAAGCCAACGCAATCAGCCACGGGCAGACTGGGGTGTTGATGAATCCGAGGCAGATGATGAGGAATGGGAGGATGAAGGCCCGGTCGTCGCCCGGGAGCCACACGGCCCATGGAGTATGTTCACCAGCCGGCCGAAGCTTCCGCACAGCGAAAACATGGCCGAGCAGACCCGCTCGGCCTCCCATCCAACTTATCTCCTGTCGTGTTTGATGATGAGAGTCTGAAACGTCTGGCCGAGCAGGAACTCACCCTTCGGCGTGGTCAAGCCAATGATGCGCTCCACCAGCTCCGCCTCCTTCTCGGCCACAAGTCTTTTCAGTTTCGTACCAGCATTCGGCATGGCAAGTCCAACACCAAGCGCACCCGAGCATTCACCACAATGAACAAGCTCGACCGGGCCGTCTCTATTCATGCGTCAATCTACCGGAGGTGCAGAGCTGCCATGGTGGTCCTCGGTCTCTCAGAGGAGGAGCAACTCAAGTATCAGCGTCTCAGTAAAGAGGACCTCAATGTCACCACCGCCATCGCCGAACCAAACAAGCCCGGCCAGAGGCACAAATCGACGTCATGGATCTGGAATATCGATGTCGGAGGAGATCTCGACAGGAATGATACACTCTCAATCAGTGAGCAGTACACTCCATGCGTGTCCGCCATATGTCTCACCGGTATTATAGTTCACCGGATTCACTGGTTCCACGCACGCTCCAAAGTTGATCGCCTGGAAGAAGAGGCCGGCATCTTACGCCGGGAACTTGATTCGGTGGGGAGGTATTCTCTCACCACGCCGAGATTGGAGAGACCGGGCTATCCAGCACCCAGGCGATGATTATGCAGGGTTCGCTCCGTACTGCCGGAAGCGTGCCGCGATGTACGACCGTTTATACCGAGATGCTCAGCAGACGTATAGGGATGTTTATGCTGACCCGAACATTTTTACGTAGTGAGACCCGGCAGTTTATGTTACGAATATATTGAACTTTGGCTGAATTCATGACTGTATGTTGCTACCATGGCCTGCCGAGCAGAACGTAAAGCTTCCGGCGACCATGGTGCTGAAGGGTTGCCTGCAAGACAACACCGAGTACATACACCGAGGAGACTTAGTAAGCTACCCCAAGACGCCCGACCTGGCCATCATGTCTCAATGGCATTAACCACAACGCATACTCTCGCCTCCTCGTCCCTTCATGTGCGAAACCACTCCGCCCGAGCACACCGCAGAACTCTGGGGCCGAGAAGACCACCGAACCCTCGGGCGAGCGAAGCGCCGAACCTCGGCCGAGCGAATTCCCGAAACCTCGGGCGAGCATACGGCCGAAGTTCGGCCGAGCATACGGCCGACCTCGGCGAGCAACGGCCGAACCCTCGGGCCGAGCAACGCCGAAGTCTCGGGCCGAGCGAACACCGAAGTCTCGGCCGAGCGAACACCGAAGTGCGGCCCGAGAGAGAGCATCCTTTCGCCGGGCGGACAGACAAGGGGTCCCTGTGCCCAATTATGGTCTTGGTGGCTATGAAAACACCTCATTTCGTATAGAGGACTGTCAGCAACTGAGTTAGAGGGATTGTCAGCGCTATCAACTCAGACATAACCTGAGAGTTGTGCTCAGTCTCTGGGTGTTAGAAAGTTACCAATATATAAGTTTCAGTTGTGAGAAGTAGGCAGCACAGCATAATGAATTACAAAAGAGAGCAAATGACAAAACATAACTCAGGTATCAATCAAATGTCCCGGATCTCCACCCAATCAATGAGTATCATGAGGAATGCCAGCCGGCCGTCCATCTCCGGCATCTCCACACTTTCTCGGCTGTTCTCTGGGTCACTGACATGACCACATGCCCGAAGAAATACCGGCTGATAGTGTATGCATTGGCGGAAGGGCACTACCTCGGCGTGGCTGCAACATTTAGTCAGTAAAAACGGATAGGATGAACCGTGGGATTTGCTCACGCGGTTGAAAATGCAAACACCATCAACTCTCCCCTCAGCCAGGGATATGGTCCAGAGCGGGGATGCTATTGTGTATCAGCCAAGGGAGATTGTCTCGGCCGGCCGATGACTTACCATATCCAGGGCCATGCTGAGTGAACAGTATTTTGGTGGTGGATGATGTGCAAGAGGCACTGTCCACCATTAATGCGCCACAGTGACACACAACCCTGGGAAGATCCCCGTGTCGGCAAACACTCGGCATGTGTGTGTGACGCTTAACCTTATGCGGAGCCGCCGGCGGTGCCTCAGCACGTGCGAGCCACACCAGGCATGTGACGGGTGTGTGTGGCTTGTTGAAGATAACGATCGTATCATTTGCTCTTAACCTTCATTGCCGAAGGCACCGAGCACCACAACACCCCGCTACTTTTCAATCACTGCTGCACTATGCGTTCCACTCTCGGCCCTCTTCTCAACAGTACTGCAAAGGACCTTCTCGGCAAGTTCGCCTGGCAGGAGTTGCGCCCGACGGAGAATGGAGAATTACCATACATAGCAATGATCCATTATACGGTGCGATCAATCCATACTTACGTGTCTGCACCATAGTAACCACTGATGCACTAGTCGCTGGCAGCCATGATGCTCGGCTTCGAGCGGCTGATGAAGCCCGATGTGGCCGAGGAACTGGGTCTCAGGGAAGTGATGGACAAGTACTGCACATCATGCTGCTGGAGGGTAAGACCCAGGAGGAGGTCCTGGTGGACATGATCCTTGGCTTCCGAGCAGCGGATGTCGCTCAACCGCCGCAGCCGGAGACATCCTCGCTGCACGCCGAGCACTCTGGTGAACCAGGTAACTGACCAATTCTCTCCGGCCTTTCCGGATATTCATGCCACGACAGAGGGGCAGGTCGGTGCCTGGATGGAAGATCCGCCTCAAGTCCGGGATCAAATCGAAGATGCGCTGATGACATCACGACCGAGCAGGCCAAAATCCAAGAGATGGTCGCCGAGCAATTGAAGGCCGCCCAACAGCAACTCCAGCATCTTGATGGCCGGCTGCATGTGGAGAAGCTCCGGGTAGGTTTTACACAGCACATTCACATTACATGGGACTTATACAATAAAAACTAGGACGAAGTGAGAGCTCACACCGACCGCATCCACCTCCCTGTGCTCCCAAAAATACCCGAGCCAGGTGTGATCTCACCGGAGAACATGCCCCCAAACGTGCCAGTCCAAGCCCTGAATTGGTTGGATAGTCTTGGTGAATCAATGGCCGGCATGGATCTATACATCCAGGCAGAGGTCGATTACTGGCGGGCGGTGGACCAAGTGAAGGTGGCCGAGTTAGCGGTCTTGCAGCCAGGAGAAGCGCCGAGTGCCGTGGCGGGCTCTTCGCCACCCCGTCCTGCATCAGAGTTGCATGATGGATAGTCGGGATGTCCCATTAGTGTACAGTCGTGTTTGCACCGGTATTTACATCTCGTGATATGACAGGGAAGGCTTTGATGTTGTTATGTGCACCGGCCGGCCGAATCAAACACCGGCAGAATGATTGGGCAGCAAGGCAGCTGGCTAGGCCAGACTGTCTGCTATACCTGTACAGTTATGGTGAAGATGAAACCGCCGAGCACATCAACAGTTCCATATATATTGTAAACACAGTGTAAGGTTATACAGCTACTCCGAGTCCATCCGCCAATCCGCTGGGGGAGCGTTTGTCCATGCATGTACCGCCTCACGCATATAATAAGATAAGCACAAGCACTCCTGGGTCGATTGCCGTACGGCATGAGGTATGCAACAGCCAGAAAATACCTCCATGGTGCCACTGTAGTATGGCATCTTCATTCCCAAAGTAGGATACTCCATATGCAAGGTCTTGTCTCTGCCGAGCGTGAGAATCATATCGTACCAGTGCTTCGCCGAGAGTACGTCTCGGTGAAATGGACTGGCCCGGTTGGCAATCACCGATAAGGCGTTGAATGGTGTGTTCCATATCTCGGCGATGCTAGCGTGGTCCGGGTCGTTGCACAGTGCATTGATCGACGCCACGCCACTTGAATAGAGGTCCGGATGGATTATCTCGAGCATCGCCGAGAGGATGATATGGGGGTGCTCCATCACCGAGAGCCACGGTTGGGCGAGCGAGGTCGGTTCCCTCAACAGCCGCGATACCTGGGGTGGACCTGTAGTACCCTGTTGCGGATTAATACAACATATGATGATCAGTACGCCACGGATGCGCACCGTATGACCCTGCTGAAACCAGCCGGGCGAGGCAGATAAGCATGACGGCGGGAAGATTGGACATTCATCCGCATTGCGGTAGTTGTTGATATCTTGTCTGCACTTCTCGGTGGTGGTGGGGGGTAGCGGAGGAACAGTGATTCCAGTTGACCTGCGGTGTCCCATATGAACTGCTGCTTGATTGTTAACAACCGGTGTGATGTCTGCCTGGCGACCTCGCATACCTGGTAGTACGGTGTGATTACGCCGGGGAGATGCCACAAAAGAATCCGGCCGGCACTATCTTCGATGGCCGCAGGCTCCTTGCACGCCTTGTACTGTACGTTCTCGGCTTCTTCATCGCTCGGTGTTGTCATCGGATAAGTCAATGTGTCCCATTCAACGCTCCCTCCAAGTGGAGTGTTAGCCAAGCTTACGATGGCGGTCAATGGAAGCTCACTTTGGTTACAATAAGCCTGAGCCAACATCTTGCCAGCATTTGTCGCCTGGCGTATCATATACACATCCAGGAAGAGTCCCGGAAGTGGCTCGGGCTTCATCGACTGGCCCTCCTGCATGTGAGACAGCCAGTGTAAATATGTCCCCTTCAGGTAGGAACGAAATTGGGTGCTGATCTGTGCGGTAGTCATGTTGGAGAGTGGGGGGGGATTGGAGAAGAGTTGTGCGACAAGTGTGCACAATGTGGAGGACCTGATGGGCAACATGTGGTGACCATGTGTTTGCCACATGTTTGTAGGCATGTGATATTGTCAGTGCTCAAGTGACCCCGGCTAGGTGCTGGTTCATGCATGCACCATCTCATTTGATGTCACATTGTCTGGATGATTGCCCTTGACAATTCTGGTGCCAATTTGGCCAGCAGGATCATTGATATGAGCCCCAGCTGGACCGTAGGAAGCCTATTTTTTTCGAGGCCTCTGGCCGGGTCGTTCACCTGAGGTCCGGCCGGAATGTTACACCACAGGCCGGCCGGACCATTCCTAACCACCACCCTCCCTCCGGCCGGTTTGTTGCTGCCGGCGGCTGCTCCGAACGGTGGACCCGGAGTGCTCTGGCCGAGCCCGGGTCCACCGTTCGAAACGGGCCAAATGCACTCCGGGTGGACCGTTCGAAACGTGATTTCCCACTCATTAGGCTCCTCTATTGCCTGCCCACACTGTTGTTCTCACCCGCTTGCCCTCCTTGATGAGCTTTCTGCCCTTCCTTTGCCTCTGTTCTGTACAGTCTGCTAGGAAGTTGTCTGCTTGCCTGCTCGTTCACCCGTTTGTGTGCCCCCTTCATCAGGAAAACCAGATCTGACTTGGGCGGCATTACAAGAGATACTCATCATGTGCAAGGCTTCCAAGACACCCACAGAGACTTTACAGGCATGAAAGGCAGCCAAAAGACCGCAAAGGCGCAGAAGTCTCTATGTATGCCTTTACTGCTTTTCTGTGAAGGCACTCATAGTACAGCTACCTTTGTACAATGACCAATACACGTATACGGTATCACTTCTGCTTTTCTGACTCTTCACAAGTCCAATTACTAAAATAATACTATGGTACATCTGTGCCAGGGTCCTGCAATGTTATATAGCCATACATCACTCCTGCTAGCTCATGGCCATGACACTAACACTATTGTCAAGTGCCTGGTGGTTGGCAGCTGTTGCTTGTCCATGTGAAGTCCACAGGTCCACGGGTACTGACATATACTAGTAAACTGGTCCATTGGCAAGTGGGCACAGACATTGCAAGGGTGAGCGGGTTGCTACTAGCTGGCAGAGTGGAGGGCGCATGCAAGGATGCAGGCGAGAGAACACAAGACATCACATGGGTGAGCGAGACGGTGAGACAGCAAACGGAGGAAGGGATACGGAGAACAATAACGGAAGACTGGAGATGTTAGTAACCGGAGTGAATACAATAAGCTAATTGTCCGTGCAAGATAGAGACCATGTGGTACACTAATTGTAATGTGGGAGAAGATAGGCTAAGCAAATACAATAAAATCGGAGTTCAGAGAAACAGAGATGGAGAGAACGGAACTGGAGTTCGGAGATGGTCTTGGTGGCATGGAACATGACAGTGCCTCCATCAAACCCTTGAGATCCATTGACCCGGATCTGAGATCTGACCAAATAAAAGGCTGCAAAATCTCGGAGTCCACATCTTCCCATCTTGACTTCCTTCCACTACCATCCCCTCACCACTCCCGTACTCCATTACCCCCACCATGTCCGGCCCACAACCCCAACAATGCCACCAACAACAATGAGGAGGTGGAGCAGAGGCTCAACACGGCAAAGGCCACAAAGGAGGCGCAACGTCGCGCGGAGGCCGAGGCGAAGGAGAAGGCAGAGGCCGAGGCAAAGGTGCGTGCGGAAGTGGAGGAGCGGGAGCGGAAGGAGGCAGAGGAGCGTGCTAAGCACATCGAGGCGGAGCAGAGGACGAGTGCGGCGGCGGAGGAGAAGGCTGTGGAGGAAAGAGGGCAGAGGAGTTGAAGAAGGCGCAGACGGAGAAGCAGAAGGCGACAGAGGAGCCAGAGTCGTCTGGAGTGATCCAGTGAGTACCCAATGCCATGGTCTGGAATTTGGAGCTAAGGGAAAACAGCACAGAGTGCGACCAGTGCCAGGTCAATGGCCTGGACTGCATCTTCGAGAACATGGGACGCAAGAAGTCCTGCGTTGCATGCCAGCGCAACAAGGTGGCATGCAAGGGTTTGATGGAGAAGCCGGAGATGACTCGGAAGAGGACGAAGAAGACCGAAGAGTCAGAGCTGAAGAAGAGGTCGGCAAAAAAGTCGAAGTCTGTGGTTGTGGACTCCGACGTGGAGATGATGCCGGAGCCGGAGGCCGGATCCTCCAAGAAGATGGCCGTGGCTCAGGAGTATGAGATGCTCCTGAGCGATGGTCGTCGGATCTGGCAGCGGGACTCGAGCTCCGGGATGACGAGCACGGAGTTGCTCGAGGCCCTCCTGGTGGAGGTCCAGGGACTCCGTCGCAAAGTCCGGGAGGCGCGGACGGAGTGGAAGAAGGAGTCGTATCGGAGGGAGAGGGTGGTCGCCCACCACTTTGCGGGAATGGTGGAGCGGCTGGAGAAGATCACGGAGCCGGAGAAGCTCCAGAAGATGGAGGAGGAGGAAGCGGAGTCGTCGGACTCCAACAGCGAGTACGACCCCGAGAACGAGGAGAGGTCGGGTAGGGAGGACGAGTAGAATACGGGCACAGCCCAATTATTTTCTTTTCTTTCTTTTCTCCAATGTAACTCCGGTGTGGTCCTGTCCGTAAGAAATGCAACGGAGTCGGAGACTACGGAAGTGAGGCTAAAGGTCCGGGTTTCGTTGGATATGTGGTGTGAAAGTCTGAGACGAGCTCCGCAGCGTGTTCGAGTTCCGTGGCAAGAATCCAGGAGGTTTCCTCGTCAGTTCCTTCATAACCAGCCCAGTGTACATAGTATAATAACTGGTAGGCATGACATTGACGGTCAATCTTGGAGTCCAGGATTTCGGAGATCTCGAACTCCGGTTCTCCGTCGATAAGGACTGGCGGAGGTGGAGACTGAACCCGTCCTAGTATGGTGTTCGGAGTTGCGGGCTCGAGCTGTGAGACGTGGAAGACTGGGTGAACAGCACACATAGTATCCGGATGAAGGAATGTGAACCGGCTTGGGCAATGATGGTATAAGGTCCTAGGTTCTTTTCGGAGAACTTCTTTGCGGGACACGTGGAGCGGAAATGTGTGGCTTTGACGAAGATGGTATCTCCGACCTTAAAATCCGGAGCTGGAAGACGGTGTTTGTCCGCTTGGACCTGGTACCGGGCTTGGGCCTGAATGATATTCGTCCAGAGTAAGGTATGGAGTTCGTCTAAGTTGACGACGAACTCGCGTGCACGCGGAAGTGAGATCAGGGATGAACAGCGAGGGCCGGATTGTAACCCTTGTTGGCAAAGAAATAAGACTATCCCTTTGGGAGACTTGCTTGTTGCATTGAAATGTGCTACTCTAGATTGTGGAACATTGTGGGGAAAGCATATTGGCTTCAGGAAGTGAACACAGTATGACATGTATACCCATACACCCTTGCCTTAACTCTGTACTCCATTCAGCTTATGTGAGTAAGACTGTTCCTTTGGAGGATTCACTCCCTATGGGTAAATGAACCATCAGAGGTTGTGAAACATTGTTTTGAATGTAGATTGGCTGCAGGGAGTCAACATTGTGTGACATGGTACCCAACCTCTATACCCCTTATCTCATGTTCTGCATTCAGCTTCAAAGAATAAGACTATTCCTGTTGGGGATATACTCTATGCATTGAAACAACACATCCTAGATAGTCAAACAGTGTGGGAAAAGAAAACTGGCTTCAGAAATTGATTAACTTGTTGTGCAAAGAAGCCTGTGAGTAAATCTTGTTTTGCACATCCTGGCCTAACTAGACATCTTTGGTCACTAGGGAATTGATACTATAGTCTATCAATGAAGTACTACCAGTCAATACCAAATTTCCTTATATAGCAATCTGACAGCCTGGCTGTTTTCACCGAGCTTTGGCCAAATCTTCGGCCCAAGAGAATTGTCAACTTCTCGGCCTGAGACAATGCTTGCCCGGTCGGTGAAGCAAAAGCTCAGCCCAGAAATGTCTGGCTGCTTTGGCCGAGTTTTGGCTGTACCCTCGGCCCGAGACATTGTGTTTTTGGCCAGCAAAAAGTCTGGCCGGACCATTTGTAGCGGTGCCAGCTGGCTCGTTTGCAATGCTATATCTATTGACCGGCCAGACTGTTTGCAGCGTGGACTGCCTGGCCACTTTGAATTCTGCCTGCTCCGGCCACAACATTGGGAACAAGGGATGACCGGCCGGCATACCCTCCGGCCGGAGCATTGCAACATTGGGTGAAAGAGGCCGGGTGGATCATTGAGAAGTGGGGGGGGCAGTCGGGGTGTAGTCCGGCCGGAGCGTTGCAACGTACTGTGAAAACAGGCCGGGTGGATCATTGGGGACAGTATTGAGGGATGGCGAGGCTGGCCGCAACATTGGAGACGGGGCAGAGCCAGCCGGCATGCACTCCGGCTGGATCACTGGCAACGACAATGTCTGCAACGTGGACCCGGACCCTCCAGCCGGTGCCGGCTGCAACGTTCGAGATGGGTGAATCTCACTCTGGTTTTAACATTTGGAATGTGTTAGACACACTAAATAATGTGGAGTTGCGACCAGTTGTCCTGCTGGTAGTTGCAGTAGACCTGGATGTACTGTTCCAGGGTCTGGTTCACTCGTTTGGTTTGGCTATCGCCTTCCAGATGATAACTGGAGGTGAAGTGAAGGCACATATCTAGGGCTTTGCCAAGTGAGCGGAAGAAGTGGGACACAAACTCCGAGCCCCAATCGGAGGTGACGTGCAAAGCAACTCCGTGCTTGGAGAATACATGGAGCACGAAGAGGTCCGCGAGTTCTGGAGTGGTGAGGGTATCATGCGTAGGTATGAAAATGGATTGCTTGGTGAGGCGGTCGACTACGACGAGGATGGCGGTGAAACCATCAGAGTCCGGAAGCTGCTCAATGAGATCCATGGAGATGGAGTTCCAGGGTCGCTCGGGGATCGGGAGTTGTTTGAGCATGCCATAGGGAAGGTGACGGGGAACTTTGGCTTGTGCACAGATGGTACAGGACTTGCAGTAGTCTCTGACAAAGAGGTGGAGTCCAGGCCAGGAGTAGTCCCGGAGTACTCATGAGGGCTTGCTACTCATGAGGGCTTGCGTCTTGTTCTGACCGTAGTGTCCAGCGGTCGGATGGTCATGACGGGATTGGAGTACCCGGAGATGGAGATCGTCCACGTCCGGTATGTAGATGTGACCACTAAGATGCAGGAAGCCTTCTTTGTCAATGGACCAGCGTGCATTGTCGCCCTGAGAGGCCAGAGCGAGTCCGGCAGCGAGCTCGGAGTTAGGGGAGGGAATGGACTGGGCAGTCCGGATGTCGGAATGAAGTAGATGTTCGTCGTGGATGAGGGATGCGCGGAGGACTGGATCTCAGAGAATGCATCTGGAAAACACAGTTGGGGCCATAGCACTCACCAAAGCTACATTGCCATAATAGGTAGTATTGTGGCTGTAGGTGTCAGCGTCTACTATCTGCTCGTCCATAGTACAATGTAGGAGTGCATAGGTAGATTATATGGGTCAATAGCTGTACCATGTCAAATATGAGGAAGATTACCACTATAGTAATTATAGTTTACAGTGTGTTGGTGTAGTGATGATAGTCAACATTGCATCTGTATGTTTGTTGAAGCTCCCAGACTTGAGCCCGGATGACACTCGTCAGTCGGACATTGTCGCGCCAGCCAATCATGCACCTGGAAACATTGGTTCCAATTACCAACAGAGGCGATGCAAGAAACTATTAAGATAAGCCATACAAACAGTACACAGTCATGTTTCCCTACTACTAAGTGAATTTAGCTAGATTGGTTCGTCCTGAGATCAACTGAGATGTATGAGTTCACACAGAACTCCATCACGACGTCGAGCGCATTATCCTTGGTGAGCTCTCTGCTAATCTTCCTACCATATCTCGGAATCGAATGGGCGGCGCCGCGGATTTTGTCGAGACTGATGGTACTCGCATTAGGCTTGCCATTGCAAGTGGATCGAGAGACCAAGTACAGATTGGTCTCTAGATCCTTGCACCGTAGTGGGGTGTACCACTCGACGTATGCAAGAGGGTGTGGCAGTGATCTGAACTGCTTTGGAAGGTTGAATATAACGTCGACACGCGCGACTCTCGTGCCGGCATGTTCTTGCGGAATCAATAGTTATCCTTTGCTCCATGTGCAACAATACTCACCAATGACAGACCGTGGGTCTCGTGGTCCATCAATTGGGATGTCTGCGTCGATAATGAAGGCGGTGTCGAAATGCGCCGGCGTCGGTCACTTTCTGACCTCTCCCTGGGTTGGCCGCGACTGTTTGAATACGGTCTGTATGCTCTGGTACGTCACTGTGGGGATCACCGGGATAGCTGACTGACACCGCCTTGAAGACATCGTACTGGTCCATGTGATTCGGCTCCAGCTGGCACTGAGGCAGCTCAGAACGAACAAAATCTGTCAGCGCAGGCAAGAACTTGCTTGCTCTGTGCTCATGTTGCAGGTGGTTCAGGGACCGGTTGGGAAGGGGGCTGTGCATCGCAACCTTGTACGTGTGTGCACCCTTGGTCAGATCATCATCATCTAGGAGCATTGGTGAGTTGGCGTTGTCTTCTGGCTCGTCTTCAGACACTGACTTGGTGTTGGACTAGGTGTCATCTGTTTGATTGACCGTGTCTTCAGCGGGCAGCACATGGAACCACACGATGTATGCGGTATGCAAGTCAACGGCCTCCTGGCGAGCAAGCCAGGTGACCATCTGGTGTAGTCGTGATGGCTGCTCGCACGGTAAGTGTTCTTTGCAAGTTCGATGTGCAGGTGCTCAGGTAGTTCGGTGTTGTATCCGTTGCAGGAGCCATGGGACCAAATCACCTCAACGTAATGGAGAAGCAAGTGGGATATTGAAGTGCTCTCAGATCCCCAACTTGATGAAGGCTTCTTTGTGGCGATGGAAGGTGTCGAGGGCCGTCTGCAGGTGAGCGAGCGATCTGTCATTGTGTGGCTGAAATTGCGCATAATAGATGAAGTCTATGAGTGCGCGCGCAACAGTGAGGACCTCGGCAGACACAGCACTGGCCAGGAGCCCTATGAAGATGCGCTGCATCTCCTTATGCTCCTTTCCGGTCCATTGTGAGATGTGCGAAATGCCATTGCGGAAGTGTCGAAGTCCTGGGAAATCTGTCATCGCGCAGAAGCGACGGTCGAGCTCGTCCTTGCCCACAATTGTTGAACATGTTGAACACCACGACAGTAATGTTGAAGTGAAAGAGGTTTAGAAGGGCTTGTTAGGCCAGTGGAAGTGAAGGACAGTAGAGTGGAGTGAACAGACCTATCCCAGAGGGAAGACTCTGATGCTAGGCAGGCAGAAGAGAGGAGAGATCGTTATCCATTAGGGGGGAATCACCCCAGTATATATACATGTCTGGGACTGATCACATGCTATATCAGTAAGCAGATCAGTAATCACTAAGTCCGAGTTTTAGGGAAATGAGTAAGCCTTAACTCCAGAGATAGGGATATGCATAAGTGTCCATGTGATCAAGGAATGTACTGGAAGGTCATGGAACATGCCGGAAGGGAGTGGAATGATCCAGAATAAGTCTGGAACAGTGTAGATCGGTCTGGAGCGAGTCACAAGATGAGTCCAGACAGAGTCCATCAAAAGAATGTATGTAATACTACATCACAGAACACAAGTCCATATATGTACGTCTGATAAGATAAGATAACACTGGAAAGTCGGAAGTTCAACAAGTAAGTGGTCCTTGAATACTCCCTTGTGGAGCTGATGGAGAATGACAGGCATAATTGATGCGAAGATGTCGCAATGGGGGAGGTCGGCCCAGAAGGGGTCGTAGATGGGTCGCAGCTGCTTGGCAGTGAAGTGTGGTGAGTCTTTTCCCTTCTTGTGATCTTGAAGTGCTTCGTTCGTCTTATTGACGTCACGTGGTTCACTGTAAAGCTGCTTGCCATGTCAGGGAGGAGGTACGGTGCAGCGCGGACAGCTGTTCTCCTTACAACAGCAGACAAGGCACTGTTTGGGATAATCAGCGATGTACACCGCAACAATCGGGTGGACCATTCGGACACCACGGTCAGCACACATCATTTTCTTCCCATCGACACCCGCCTTGCGAAGGGACACCAAGATGTTTGACATACAATGATGAAACAGTCGATACCCAGCAAGGCTGCACGTGGAGTCCTCAAAGCAATCGAGCTTTGAGACAGGTATGTAGCCAAGAAGGAGTGTCGCGCACTGTGAAGGCTGACGCCTTACTGATTTCGAGATGTTCCCAATGGACAGGTAGACAGGCCATGCCTTCTTATCTCCACCAAAGTCCGTAAGCTTCGTTCACGAGGATGACGGGTGCAATGGTTGCGCCTGCACCTTTCCCTATGTCATGGCCATGGTGAGTCGTCTTCTCGCACGGAATTACTGTCATTGTCCTGACATACCTGCGTCTTCCACCACCATTCGGCTGTCCACATCTCATCATACCGATGTCTGGTGGCTGTGTCCTCGGTATAGACTCTCTCAGGTGCGTAGGCGATGTTCCCGTCGAATGTGTGGTTTCCAATGAGCTCCTCGACACACTCCACAGGATCACGCCTCCAAAGCTCCAGCTCTTCCTTCATAAAGCTTCCGTCTTTGCCAATACAATCACCTCGTACTTTGACTACCTCGCAGTGCCAAGCAGCTCCTGTAGGTAAGTCGTCAATTTGCTGGAAGAATTTGTACTTCCAGTTGGCTGATAGATCACAGTTTCTTTGTATCTACAAGACTCGGAGATCAGTTGATGTTTGCAAATGTGAGTTATACGGGGCTGTGGTATGTACAATCTTGAATTGAGAGCTTGAGGAACTCGTCAATCCTGTTCTGACCAACATGCTTGATCAACCACCAAAACAGTTCCCATTCTTCTTCGTCTTTGAACAGCGCCCATTCGTTGGCTTTGGCCTTGGTTCACATTTGACACCATGCCTCGAAGAGTGTGTCATCGTATTTGATGATTGTTGCGATGACACCTGGGTACTTCTCAATGTATCATCAAGCCTCCTCTTCGTCCTCTGGTATGTCCTCAACCCGTGTCCGATATGGCGACTGTGTGCCATCCATAGGGTTTGTCAACACTCATGTGCACATCAACAGGTCCTTGTTCATGCTCCATATCTTCTTGGTCCAATACCACCTCGGCAGACTCGGATGCAGACGCAGCAATGACAGCAGCAGGAGCAGTGGGAGCTTTTCCTGAAGCAATGGCTTGGGCAACCCATGCCAGTTGGTGCTCCCATTTACGGCGACAGTGTGGTGAGTTCTGTATGTGTACCCTGACACCTTTCGTAGTAGGTACACGATGTTCGCAATAACCACAGCGAGGCATAACTGTGTAGTATCAGAGTTCCTGGGCACGAAGTAGCAAGCTCGCAAATGACAAGGTCGGGCAAGGCGTAGCAATGAAGCTCTCAATTCAAACGGTCGGCCATCACAATCAAGTCATTTGTCAGCAGACTAGCAAGGTGAGTGTCGCGTGGCTTCTCACATTCCCACTCCGAGTCTCACACACTCTGCCAGCACACCGACACAGTGCTCTTCCTCCGTCACATCCCCTTTTTTCTCAAATCCTCGCACTCATTCATTCATGCTGTAATGTCCCCCAGGAACGAGGTGAACACTGCATCTGACGAGCTGCAGAGGCGCGCCCGTCGCCCATCTGAGAAACAGTGCCAGCTCGATATGTCGTCAGGACCCCTCTGCAAACTTTCTTTATCTTGGAGCCAATATTGATCATTTATTAGATGAGGCCGAAGAAGCAACACAGAGTGGCAAGGCACAGAAGCGGGCTGCAGTTGAGCCTCCGATAGCAGAACACCTGCAGCGAAGCTGAGGAAGAAGCGAGGGGGTGTGTGTCCCGTGATGATGAGACACCAACTGTACGAGGCTCTCTCTCTCTTATACCTGGATCAACTCTGACTGTCCTTTGCATGCGGTGCAGTTCACTATGCAGACTTTCATCAGCTCGAAGCCCAAGTCAGTGCCCTTCAAGAATCTCACGGTACGCATAGGCAAGGTTCCGCCACCCACAGCTCAGAAGACGACCTATTGGTGTTCCAAACCTCCTCAGGCTCCTTCTCAGAAGGCTGCGCCAAGATGTTCTGAGCCGTGATTGGTGACTCCCAGACCTCAGAGGAGCACACCTTGGTCAGAACACAACTTAGGTAAGTCCGGGCCACTCATGTTCTATCTAAAGATCCTACACTCCTTCCTATGCTAGACAACACTCGGGCCATCACACCACAGAGCCATCGTTCCCAGGTTAGTTCACGGATGCCTCAGGACCATCATTCCCAGATTGTCTCACGCACACCACGATCAAGTGGTAAGTTCAGCAGTGCACGCGGCACCATTTGTATGTCATATGTTTTATGCTGACATGTTCTCCCTGTATTTAGCACGTCCTCGCAACACCGGACGGTGTGTTGTCGACTCAAGCGATGACAAAGATCACGCTTCACGCAGGTCCACAGTCGATACAGGCAGCAATGCCGATGCACTTGATGGTGTTCAGCACTACGAAGACAATGGTGGTCAGCACTACAAAGACAATGGTGGTCAGAACTATGAAGATGATGGTGTTGAGCACTATGAAGACAACGGCAACAACAGTGATGAGAACCTAAATCAGGGATATGAAGAAGTGATGTGATCTTCTCCACAAGCCATGCGTGATTCTCAAGAGAGATCCTCGAGTTGTGACAAGTCGCCAGATGCTGAACCACAGAGACTTGGAGACGCCTCACGTTCGGATGCTGAAGAAGGCGGTGGGAATGACTCAGATGCAACAGATGACAGTACGTGTATGCATGTTTTTGTGTCTTTGTGATGCACTAACTGCCAATTTTGTGATCTAATCAGGTACTAGTTGTTGATTGCCCCAAACCCATTCACATGCCTTCCCGGCATGGACCTCGTGCTAAGGACTACAATGAGGATGTACAGGACATCCTTGATGTTGCTAACTCATTGTTCCGATGCAGGATCACCACCATCAATGCTTTCCCATCCAACTCAGTTCAAGACAAGTAGGCGCAGCAGTGCTGGGGCAAAGCTTGTAGGAAGCTCAACATTAGATATGCAGTGAACCGGGCCATGATAAAGATTGTAAGCCGGTTGTGCAATTGATCTTGTCATATCACTGATGATCATACTCGAGATCACTGCGCGCGGAGCACAGCTCCGTGGCGAGCTCAAGAACAAGGTGAAGCCACTTGTCAAGTGTCTTTACGGCTTCGGTGATGGCTCTGCAAAGAGAGATATGCGCAAGAATCGAGAGAAAGCAAGTGCACTGACACATGAGTCAGCTTTTGCATACAAGGTGCAGAAGTTACTGTTCACCTCACTGACCCATATGAGCTATCTATTCATGAATTTGAGCTCATTCTACAGGATCCAGCCCTTAACCAGCCCGAAGGTACATACACAGAGCGCAAGGGCATATACCGCCATCCGATCATACAGAAGGCTATCAATGCAACATGGTTCGCGAATAGGGCTGATGAAGGTGTCGTCTTTGAGCAATACTTCGAGCCAGTGATTTCTCTTCCGACAATTGCACTCATTCTTATGGCGGTATGTGTCCGCTTTCTGTGCGACGATGACATATTGAATTGTCTACTAGGTTCATTGCTGCATTGACAAGTGGGGAACTGGGAAGCAGACCCCAGTAAACTTCACCGAGAACGACTACAAGGCAGTGCACTTACCGGACCCACTGGAAGAATCTTCATGCTTTCGATGAGCTGTGCGATGATGCGCACCTCTTGCTGCTTAAGCTCCGCAAGCAGCTTTATGCAGAAGCTAGGTAATATTTTCATGATACATTCTCGTTCTTGTGCGCATCTCCTCATATTTGTGCTGCAGGTTCCATTTGGGAGCAGTCTGCAGAAGACATTGATCAGTCCTTCATGCCTCCAGCAGGTGTTGTTGGTGTCTGCTGTCGTCAACGATGGTGTCAATGGTGAATGAATTGACCCTGATTGGGTTCTTGGTAGGCCCCTCTCTCGCTGAATTATGTACACTCTTTGCTGATGAACGTGTCCGACTAGCCCTTGGACAGTGCACATACTTACTAGTATTACTTTCCCTTCCCCTAATCAACACCATCCTCCGTACTTCGTGCACTGATTATCTCGTGGATGGGACATTATCCAGTACTTTACTTACTATCCTTCATTAGTGATCATACCCTTGTTGTAACAAACATCAGTCTGTGTCATCACAGTTACCGACTTCCACTCACTACTAGTACACCAAGCAGAGTCGCCGACAGGCTGGAATTCCAGCCTCTCAACGACTCCAGTCAGTCCAAAGGGGTTTTGGAGCACTCCCATTGGCTGGAATGCTGACAAAGATTTCATTTTCAAGTCATCTTTCAATCCCAGCTCTTCATGCCGAGTTTTGTGATGGCTTCAAGCCACACTAACTGAGCTCTTACTAGGGACCCATTAAATGCGATAAAATGCCAAAATATTACTCCTCCATGGGATGCTCCTTGTATGGATGGGAGTGCCCAGAACAGGTATCATTGAGAGTACTGACCACTTGCTGGGGAGTGGGCCATGTATGGCAATACGATCCCAGTTGTGTTGTCTGTGTCTTGTGTTTTCTGGTTCATCAAATTATCACTTCAATCTCATTTATCAATGTATATGTATTATGTATCAATACATACTAGTCTGTGAGACTAACTTCTGTGCTTGACTAGACCAAGCAGTTGTCAAGCTTTAACAATAATTGTTACGATCGTGCGCTCGAGACGAAGTCCGAGGTTGGAGTTACGAAGTCCGGAGTTTCGGAGCGCAGTGGAATGAGGACTTGGCGAAGCTATTAACTACGCCCTTGGGAGAACTCGACGAGGTCCTCTATTTGGACTTGGACGGAGGTATGACGGAGTCCGGAGATAGAGTCAGAGGAAGGAGGAGGAGAAGACGACAGCGAGAGAGAGAAGAGAGAAGCTAGACAGAGGTCGGACGGAAGTCCGGAGTTCAGACAGGAGTTCGGAGGGAAGGAATTCGGATTGGTTAAACGAGATATTCGAACTGAAGTACAGCAGTGCTACAGTTTGATCTTTATATACAGCGAGTCTAATTGTGAACGGAAGACAATAAGACGGAGGAAGGGATACGGAGAACAATAACGGAAGACCGGAGATGTTAGTAACCGGAGTGAATACAATAAGCTAATTGTCCGTGCAAGATAGAGACCATGCGGTACACTAATTGTAATGTGGGAGAACATAGACTAAGCGAATACAATAAGCCCGGAGTTTGGAGAAACGGAGACGGAGAAAACGGAACTGGAGTTTGGAGGTGGTCTTGGTGGCACGGAACGTGACAATAATACTAACCTTGCACCAGCCAAATTTTATTCATCAGGGAGTATCATAGTAGTAACAGAGATGTTTACATTCATATGGCTCAGCTCATCATCCTTAATGTGGTAACACAAATCCTGAGTCCTAAGTGTCCTAGACAATCCATAACCTTTCCAAAAAAAAAGTATTGATTCCAGGTAGCTATGCCAATATTGCTATACAGCCATTACCCAATGATATGTGCAGTTGCACAGTTGCTCTTGCCTAACTGTAGCTAAGCTGTCCTGTTATACCATGTCGATATAATGTACTGTCTCAAACACACTATACTGGCCTAGACCTTCCCAATGTCAAAGTCTGTTCAGGTTAAGTTTGGTACATTCATGATCCTTGTTCCTGAATTTTAGCTCATGCTGTGGAAAAACAGTCAGTCACATGGTCAAGATACAGTATACTGGAATTCTCATCTGTATTCCTCCTCATCACTTGTCCCAACACCATTCCATAGCACGTCTCTGTCACTACAGACATATGTAACAAGTTACTAGCAACAATCTGACCCAGACATTGTTACAAATATTCAATGGAGAGCAAGAACCTGTAAATAAGAATTATATCATCAACATCACTGTTTTTTTCTTGCACAATAGCAGGCAGTCTGCATAAGTCTTTCACTCCTTCAGATGGATCAGCTGTAGTCCAGAGCTTTGGGTGAGCAAAATGACCACATATGTCATTCATTACTTCATTGATTTTCTGGAGTTTGGGATTTCTTTCTGAGCCTACACAAGGAGGTTAAGTGGCCTCAAAATGAATATCCTGCACATGTTCATGCTTTGTTCCATATGAAGGCTATGGAAATTATGAGGAGGTCTGTGAAGAAGCTATCACACAATCATGATTACTACTTCATATGGCAGGTGCCCTCCCAATTGGCAATCTCACACTGGGCAATGCTTTATGGGCCTAGGCAGCATACATGCATTATATGTGTACTGTGTCCTGTTCTTGAAATGCTATTGTGAGGCATTAAGAGTTGCTGATGCTCCTTCTCATGGATCTCAGTGCTTTATGTGACCCATTTTGCATCTTTCCATAGTTGTAGGCATTTGAAAACTTCTCAACTGTGCTCTCTGTCTGTATCAATGACAATCAGCACAGTATGCATTCCTACACTCATTGGCACAGGGTGCTATGTAATGCAATTGCTGGGGAAAATAGTAGACCCACTCTGGTGTGATGGTGAGTATATCAGACATATTGGGAGCACACACATGGCTGTGTCTAGTAATATTGTTAGATGTGCATACTCTCACTTGTCAGGCTACATATGTACTGGATACCTCAATGTCATACTGTCTGAATCCTCAAACATTAAACATTGTGCTCTCATCTTGAGCATTGTCTCCAAGATATCATAGAGTGGCCACAGGTAACACCCAATGTGGTACTGTTACTATTGTGTCATGAAAGCTGATTGGCATCCTTGTGGCACTTGTGATTGTAGACATATTGGTATCATGCAATCTCAAAGTACTTCAAGATAGCTACAGAGAGGTCCTCCAATTTATTGGGGATTTATGCGATTTTCTTGGGCCCAAATCAGTAGGTTTTGTCCTCAGAATGAATATTGTGCGCATTTTTGACTGCTTTTTCGAAGTCACATGACCAATGACGTGGGGTCGCAGCAGTTGCAGCGAAATAAGGTAGCGTAAGAAACTCGGAGAGGGTATCTTACCAGTAGGTAAGTAACTACCCTAGGGTGTAAGTTTTCTACATATGTTTCTTACCGTAAGTAACACGTATCACGTGATCTAGGGATGCACTACGCAGGGGCCGCTGTGAGTGTGTCGCCGGCTGCTTCTATATGGGAAGAGGTTAAAGAACCAATGCTATGCATCGATTGATTGCGATAGAAGCCTACACATCACTATCAAACTCCCATTCAACCTCGCTGCCTTCATCTGAGCCAGCACGGTCATCCCCCGACTCACTCCCTGTCGCTTTCTCAGCCTTGTCCCCGTCTGTCTGTCTGTGCTGTACATCTGACTGGTCAGGCCCATCGCTAGAGAGCAAGTCGCGCAGGATCGAAGACTCGAGGTTAATGTACGCCTCGACTGCGAAAATATCGGTGGTGCCGCAATGATTGACATCCTCATCAAGCCACACCGACTGGCCATCTGGGTCATCAATGTCCTCGTCTTCGTCATCCGGTTCAATCGCTGGAACCCTTGCTTGCGACGCGGATCGCTTCTCGCCTTGGCGAAGCGACATATCATCACGCAAAGTGCTGTCCAGCTCGTAAAACTTCTTGGCTGAGATCGTTGATACTTTCGCGCGTGGCTGGAGGCGATAGAATGAGTAGGGCGTAACACGGAAGATGAGGTACGCCACCTTTGTTACATGATAGTATTGCTGGATTTGTGACTGTGACACCATAGCTTGCAGGCTCATCCGGTTTCGTACAGGACTATTGAGCCGCGTGAAGAGCGATGCAGTATGTTCATCTGGCATTGAGTTGGGCATGATGGAGTATAATTTGATGGCGAGAATCTGTAACAATGGGCAGCATCAGCACAGTTGAGCTACAAATGAACGGCCCGACAAACCGCAAGAATGTCAGCCTGAGGCGTGCGTTGCAAAATGGTCCACCACTCCAAGGTGGTTTGGCCTTCCTCGCATGGAACAATGCTAAATGGTGCCCCATTCTGTGCGTATGCTGAGAATTGGCTCTTGAATCGTTTCTGGAGTCGCTTGCGCTGTTTCTTAGGTACATGTAGAACCGGATTTTCGCCATGTTCCACCTCGGCTTGAAGGAGGGCCATCAAGTAGTGACCCATGCGCTTGAAGATGTCCCGGTGCATGATCCGAGGTGCCTGCTTCGAGGAACTGCTCTTCGACGATGATGATCCGGCTTCGGTACGCTTGAATAGGTCGGAATTGAGGTAAGCTGCCAATGTAAATTTAATTTCTCAGCACACAGTTAATCAGTGTGGCGCCACTCACTCAGATTGAGATATACTGCAGACAGATGTGCGTTGGTAGGTCCATCCTCAAACATTTCCACCCAGCGCGTATTGAGGATTGCACGGAGCTCTCCCTTCACAATATCTGGGATACCCGAGGCTCTCTGTGCAAGCACTTGTTTTGATGACACTGCGATTCCACACCAGTAGATGAAAACATCAGCAATGGTCATCTGGGTTGACTCGAGGCAGACGATCGTCTTTGCATAAGGCAGACCCACGCTCAATAGTTGATTGAGCTGGGTTTCGAACGCTAATGTTGATGGTGAGTCGCGCACAAAGCATTCGTGCATTTCCTGACCGAGTTGTTAGTTAGTGACAGAAAGCTCGATTGGAACCGAAACAACCATCAGTACGTACCTCCACAGTAATTTTACCACTCGAACAGCCCTCACGAAGTGCAGGAAGGCACCGCCGCATTGCCACAGAGGCTCGGATTATCATTGCAAAGTGTGTCTTCCCGATCTTCTCAAGCCCGCGGGGTATCGTGAGACGTTCACGGATGACAGCCAACTCTTCAGCAGATTGGTCTGACTTCGAGAAGAACTGTAAGGTGCGTCGTATGGTTGCAATGACGTCTTTGAAAAACAGCAACTTGCAGATATTCTTGATTGGGAGGTTCGTATGATGCACTGGGTCTGGTAAGTTCACCATTGTCGGAATCGTCGCGCACAGATAGCACCAGCATGCTTTGGTATTCCCAGTGCTGTCAGACGACGCAGCGCTGAAGCGTCCTCGACCAATCACGTCAATGACTTGCTGTAAAGCGGACTCGTGAGCAACAAATGGTACGTGTAATCAGTGATTGTACCTTGAGAATGCTCTGTGCTAACCAGTCAGCTGTATGCCGTACCCGGCTGCCTGCAATAGTGTCCACAAGAAACGCCCGCTGATTGGGCGCAGGCGTGGTGACGTGTACCATATAGAAGGATTGATGGTGTTTGTTTGCCCCGCCATCGTACGTCACAGTGAGGTTGGTCTGAGTGCGGAGATATTTGAACTATAGGTGCCGCACATGTTCTGCCTCCTGTGGGATCTGGGTCTCCTCGAGCGTGCTACGTGAAACAGGTACATATTTTGTGTTCCCTATGTCCCAGACGTGTTTCCACGTCTCGGAATCAACCACTGATGGAGGGATTCCATTGCAGCATATGAATTTCAGGATCACAGGGTCAAGCTGAGCCTTCAGCCAAGCACGTCCTGACTTCCCAGCCAAGACATCAAGGGTTGTCTGACCAGACTTGGTGCGAGCCCCCGGGGGCACGCTGACGGTGGTTACGGATTGGGAGGGTGCCTGTATGGCTGCGAAGGCCATGGATTGACTCAAGGCTGGTAGGTGAGTGGTGCCACCCGCTACCTCGGCGCCGTTCTGACCCAATTCGGCCACCAGACGATCCAGCTTTGCACTCGGGGCATTTTGGCTACTTGCTCTTGACGCCTCAGATCGTAGCTCCGATGACAGTAGGAGACAGCGGCTCGCATGTGCAAGGACCCGACCACTTGTACGGCCTGACCATTTTCGTTCGCAGCCACGGCCAATACAGCCGTAGCGCTTCTTGCGATCAGCGGACGGACTCAGCGTGCGTGTGAGTCGGTCAAGGAGCGGTTTATGTGGGCGTCCTGTCCTGTTTGCGGGTGGTATGGCCATGCTAACGTTGCTTCCTTCAGATCCAGAATCATTTGGTGATGAGGTGATATCGTGGAGAATGTCCTTTGGGTTTGGCACAAACCCAAGTCGGCACTGCTTCTGTATAACCCTCGTCACTCAGATTGCTCCCCGGACACAGTG